>NC_025996.2:59252512-59552512 GCF_000442705.2 Elaeis guineensis
TCCCGACCGACTGAACCAGGAAGTCTGATGGCCGACTCTCGCAACATGCCCGACTGACCGTCGAAGGGGCCCGAATCTCCATCCGACGCCACACAGCTGGCCACCGACCTAAGGTCGGTCGACTCCTCCGATCGCCGTACAGCTGCTAGAGACTGTCAGTCCTGACAGCAGCATGCGGCACTGCCGCCTAAGGGCATTATCCCACCTAGGGCATTGTCAACCCTAGTGATTTGATAGCCCCACGGCGATGTGACACTTTCACGGTGACTCTGACAGTCTACGGCAAGTTGACAATTTCTCAATTGTCTGCGCCATTAATGACGGCGCCATACTACGCTCCACTATATATATCGGGGAAGGCTACAGTGCTAGGAGCCTTGGAAAAACAACAGGCTTGCTCCCTTTCTCACTCTCTCTCGATTGAGCTCTCTGTCTTCTTTTCACTGTTGCCCAGTCACCTCTCTGACTTGACCGTCGGAGGGTCCCCGCCGGAGCCGCCTCCGGTCAGTGTGGACTTTTTTTTTGCAGGCGCTCGTTCCCGGCGACCAGGTGATGAAGGGATTGGCCGCAACAGTTATGAACTAGCCTCAAGGATTCATTCATCCGGAGTTTCCGGATCATGTTTATTGACTGCTGTTATGCACTACCTGGCCTCAAATTGTCTCCTTGAGCCTGCTTTTAGAAGCTTGGTGGTTTTGTTTTCGATTGTTCAAAGCTTTTCAGACCTCTATGTTCATATATATATATATATATATATATATATATATATATAGCCGGAAATGAAATGCTTCTATTGCTTCTCTATGTTGAGGGCATAGTGATAATAGGTTCTTCCTCTAGTCTGTCAGCAGAAAGTTCATATACTACGAACTGAACTTGTCATGAAACACCTTAGCTCTCTTCATTGCCTCTTAGGAGTTGAGGTCACTTCTCTTCTTGAAGGCACGTTCCTTTCTCAAATTCGATATACCAAGGAGCTGCCACAAAATACAACATGATACATGCAAAGCTAGTGGCTACCTCACCGAATATCAAATGAGAATGGAGAACAAAACATGGAGACTTTGTATCAAATCACATTTCATGCCAATGATTGATTTGCGGGTTGCAATATATTTCCTACACGAGACTGGATATGTTTTTGCTATCAATCTAGCATCTCAATTCATCTAAGCAACATAGGTTCGTCGCATGTTGCAGTACTTACAAGGCATTATGGATATTTAGATGTAGATTGGGCTGGCTGCGAACGTTCCCCACTCTATATCTAGCTTTTTCATTTTTCTTCATCGAGATTTCAAGATCCAAAATCCAAGCCAAATATAGGACATTCTTAGCAACTGACATCAAAATCACTTGGGTTCAACATGTTTTACAAGATCTCAATGTTCAGCACCTTCAGCTAATTAAAGCTATTTGTGATAACATTGGAGCAACATATCTTTCGACGGATGCATTAATCTTGCACTCATGGAGCAAACATGCAGCCATTAGCTATCATTGTATTTGTGAGAAAGTTTGCACCTGGTGATAGAAGTTGGGCATGTTCCAACCATTATCAGGTAGCAGACATTTTTATGAAGGCACTGATTGCTGCTTATTTCTCTACTTTTGAAGCAATCTGAAAGTCTGTTCCTCCCCCTTTGATTAAGAAAGAGTGTTGGACTATATTGTAATCTATATACTCTTATTTAATATTGTTGATATACCATAGCTCATAGTAATATAGATACAAAAATGATCAACACTTATGGGTATTGGAGACATTTTATACGAATATCTAAAGATATGAAGGCTTAAAATGAATTGAATAAATTTGGGGGTGTCAGCGGGTTGGTGCAGGACTGTTTTGGCCATATCCATACGTAAACTCAAAATATATTTATATCAAATCAGTTTTGGGGTAAAAACAGGATGTTAACAAGCTATTTCTGTACCACCTCATGAATTATGACAGAAGAAAATGATATAAAAATATAAAAATCGTATATGAAAGTGGGAATCTATTCAACTATATATTATTTTTTTATCCATGCTGTTAGGATTTGACGCCTCAAGATTCGATCCACATTGAGCCCACAGCGAGGTTCACGATGAAAAACGGAGTCCAACGAGAGCAAGATCGCCTCAAATGGAGCTCAGACGGAGGAAATACGAGCTTTTAAAATCGACACGCAACTCAGGGCAGTGGAGGACCGCCGGTGGCCGGTGGAGTGGCGGCGGTATGGCCATAGGAGGTGGGACTCGATCCGACGGTTCAAGAACTTAATTGGGCTTGATTAGGAGTCTTAAACCTAATCAAACTCAAGTTTAAGCCTATAAAAGGCTTGTTTGGGGAACAGTGGCCTGTGTGTGGCTTTTTATTCGCGAACAGAGACCCGACGGTGGTCTGGTAGTCTCGTGTGGGTGCGAAAACCCAAAAAATCTGAGAGAGAGAGGGAGCAGATGCCGTACGTTGTGAGAGAAGGAGTAGGGCTCCTAGACAGCGGACGCCAATCCCTTAAGGGGTTCAGAGGAGTCTTCCAAGAGAGAGAGCTTTTGTGAGGAAAAACTTCATGTGATTGAGAAATTGGGTGTACGAGGGTTGAGGGTGAGATCTTCTCTTGTAAATTTTTTTTTCATAGTAAAGTTTGCATGCCCCATGGAGGCGAGCCCTTTTGTGATTGATCCACGTATTTTGATTGTTTTCTGTTTATTTCTTCTTTCTTCCTTCTGCATCGTGCAGTACTGAAAAGGTCTTGGGAGATGGTATCCTGGCCAGACATCCATCCAACAAGTGGTATCAGAGCGAGGTGGTACAAAGATGCAGATTGCAGCGGTAGTGAGCAAGACTAAAGATGGAGAAGACATGAACAATCAAGATGGAGATCAACAAATTTGATGGTAAGAGCAATTTCTCCTTGTGGCAGGCAATGGTGAAAGACGTGCTCATCCAACAGGAGTTGATCGATGCTCTCTTGTGTGATGAGAAGCCTACCACTATGAAGGTGTAGGATTGGAAATGGCTACAGATGTAGGCGGTGAGTACCATCCGCATGTACCTAGCAGATGAGGTGGTGATCCACATGCTGAGCGAGACTTCTCCGACGGTGCTGTGGTCGAAGCTCGAGGAGTTGTACATGGCGAAATCTCTCACCAACACTCTTTTTCTCTAGAGGCAGTTTACCAACTACGGATAGCCGAGAGACAGAATGTGCAGGAGCATCTCAGTCACTTCCAGAAGATCCTCACCAATCTCCTCAGTGTTGGTGAGAATGTAGAGGAGAAGACTAGGGCGCTGGTTTTGCTAGCGTCGTTTCTCCCTTCGTACAAGTCCTTGGTGACTGCTCTTCTAGTGGGGAAGAGCACCATCAAGATGGATGAGGTCACCATAGTAATACTCCAGAATGAAGTTCTTAGGAGGGAGAATCCAGCTTCAAGCTCAGGTGGTGGTAGCTCAGCCTTGGTGGCTTCTGGAGGAGCAGGAGGTGGTAGACGGAGTGACAGAAAATCGCAACGAAGGCGGTTCAAGTCCAGGAGGGACTTGAGCAAAATCAGCTGTTACCAGTGTGAGGAGTTGGGGCATCTAGCCAGAGATTGCCCTCAACTCAAAAATCAGACGGTGGCTGCTATAGCGACGGCCAGCAGCGATTCAGATGGAGATGTCCTGATGATATCTGATGAGGTATCTACTTCTTTCCAGCAGTGGATATTAGATTATGTATGCACCCATTATATATGTTGCAGAAAGGAGTAGTTTGACTCCCTAGAGAACAGTGAGGGCACTGTATATCTGTCGGATGGATTGAGCTATGCGATCAGAGGTATTGGGACGGTCAACTAGAGGACACATGATGGTGCAGTGAGGAGATTGGAGGAGGTCCGATACATATTCGATTTCAGACGGAGTCTTATCTCACTTAGCAGACTGGATTCGAGAGGCTACAGGATGGTAGTTGGTGGAGAAATCCTGAAGGTGCTTCGTAGCGATAGGATTGTACTAAAGGGGAAGAAGGGGAGCAGAGGACATTATTACCTGACAGAAAGCCCTGTGCGAGGTGGAGCTTCAGGAGCTAGGTGGAGCTCCAAGTAGAGGTGGATCGGGCACGAGACAGGAGACTCAAGAGGACGAGAGGCGGCGTCGCAAGGTGAGATTTCTATTGCCGCAGGATAATGCCCCAAGTAGGTCTCAGGTCAGGAGGAGCACAGCATACGATGGAGATAAAATCGAGCAATCTGGCTCGACTCCCATGTTTGTCCATCCATGATCAGCAGATGATTGCCCCAGGGCATGGGGGTGAAAAGATCCAAAAGCTCTCGGAGTTAGGAGGAGACCGAATATCAAATCGAGATGGAGATTGTTAAGATTTAACGTCTTGAGATTCAATCCACATTGAGCCCACAGTGAGGTTCACGATGAAAAATGGAGTCCAACGAGATCAAGATCATCTTAAATGGAGCTCAGACGGAGGAAATACGAGTCTTTGAAATCGACACGAAACTCGAAGTGGGGAGGACCGTCGGGGGCCTGCAGCAGGCCGGCGGAGTGGCGGCGGTGCGGTCGCAAGAGGTGGGACGCCGCCAAGCACGCGGCAGCTCGCGAGCCAGGTGCTCGGGGCGCGCGGCCCAGACCCAGGCGCATGCGAGCAGGGTGCTGCCCAGGCCCGCGCGCGTGGGCCAACCCAAGCCCAAGCACCGTGCCTGGGGCCTATACCCCAGTCCATCGTGGACCGGTTGGTCCACGGCCCAGCACGTGGACCGTGTGGGTGTTTCCCACATGTTTCGCACGGTCCACGATACTATTCCATGGAACAGAGCACGATCGGATGGCGTGGGTTGATCCGGGACTCGATCCGACGGTTCAGAGACTTAATTGGGCTTGATTAGGAGTCTTAAACCTAATCAAACTCAAGTTTAAGCCTATAAAAGGCCTGTTTGAGGAACAATGGCTGTGTGTGGCTTTTTGTTCGCGAATAGAGACCCGGCGACAGCCTGGTGGTCTCACGTGGGTGCAGAAACCCAGAAAACCTGAGAGAGAGAGGGAGCAGATGCCGTACGCTGTGAGAGAAGGAGCAGAGCTCCTGGACAGCGGATGCCGGTCACTTTAGAGGTTCAGGAGGGTCTTCTAAGAGAGAGAGCTTTTGTGCGAAAAAACTTTCTGTGAGGGAAAAATTAGGTGTACGAGGGTTGAGGGTGAGATCTTCTGTTATAAAATTTTTTTTTCATGATGAAATTTGCATGTCTCGTGGAGGTGAGCCCTTTTGTGGCTGATCCACGTATTTTGATTGTTTTTTGTTTATTTCTTCTTTCTTCCTGCTGCATCGCGCAGTACCAAAAAAGTTTTGGGAGGTGGTGTTTTGGCCAGACATGCACCCAATACATGCGTTTAAGTGCAATCAAAAAGATATAAAGAACAAAAAAAATCCTAAAATGATATGATTAAATCACAACAAATATAGTGCAAAATAATTATCGGGCCATGTAGCCATCACTTTCCAATACACATTTAATACCTTCAGTTTTATTTTTTCATTTGAAATTTTGAATAACGAAAATACTTCTCTACTAAAAAAATTATGACATCCTGTAGCCATATTATGATATCTTGCGGTTATATTATGACTTCCTGTTATAATTTGATGAAGAGAAGGATATTTTTATTATTTAAAAATTTTATAAATTTTTAATGACTAAATGATGAAAATGTCCTTAATTTTCTATGATTTTTGAAAAAAAAATATGACTTTATGTATGCAGGAAGTCATAATTTGTACGCATGATGTCATAATATAGCCACAAAATATCGTAATTTTTCAGAACAGAAAAAATATTTTTATCATTTAAAATTTTAAATAAAAAAGTAGAACTGTAATTTTTAATTGCGCTATTAAATGTATGTTGGAAAGTAGTAGCTACATATTTTAATGTGATTGGATGGTACATTTTATGTCTATTTTATTGCACCGCATGCGATGCACAAAGACTTTCTCTCTGCCTAAACCAAAACTCAACCCAATAAAACTTGGGGTCTAAATTTGAAGCTAAATCAGATCCAAGGGATGATTGAGTTTAGTTTTCATACCCAAACACTATTTAAATTTGATGTCTGACTAGATTAGTGGGTTGCTCGCTTCCATTGATACCCCAGAAGTAATATGGGTTAGAGAACATTATAATTTCCGTTTTCGACGGTGCCAGACACATGGACTAATTTTAGCACTCTTTATTTTCTTTGTGAGCGTATTCACCAGGAGCTTGCCCAACTTTTCCCCAGGAAGAAGAAAAAAGAAAAAATAAAATACATCAATGAATTTTGTTCAAACTTGCCCATCTTCTCCTCAAGGAAAAATAACACTCACTTATTTTGTGTTGCAGAGAAATATTAGCGGGAAATATTAGCAACAAACCCCCCACCCCCACACTAAAAAAAAGGAAAAAAAAAAGAAAAATAATTATTCTTTTCATTGCCACTGCCACTAATCAAGGTAGGAACATGGTTAAAGTCTATTTTGTTCTTTCGGTAGCAACAAATTTGACTATTACATCCTTTAGTACAATAAAACATTCAAGAGTATAGCTACTAGTTAATTGCCCGTAAACAACAAAACTAGTTCTCACAATGACATAATTCATACATAAACTCTTATTTCAGACACAAGCATGGCCAAATAATTCCAGATATATCAAAAGATGGAGAGGTTGGATTATTAAAATCAAAAGCAATTACGTAGATAGCGCACAAGCAAAAGCATGCCCCACAAAGTTCTTTGGCCCCAGTATGATGTGGACCCGGCCATTTGTGATTCGATCCCACTCCTATTAGCACCAACCACTCCACAGAAACCACCAAAATCCTCGTCAGCCTGAGACCAGGTGCGGAGCCGAAAGGCCAACGGTCACATGTAAAGTTCCTCAAATTCAAAAAAGCACCGGTGTCCGCATCCTTTTTTTAAAGGGAGCCTGTTCAACTTCTTTCTCAACCAGCCAACAACCCAGAACTCCAAGAAAAAGGAAAACTTCATGTTTTCCCAATGATAAGAACATTGAAGAAGCTCAAAATCTGGTCCAGATTGAAGAAACAAAAGAGGAAGAAGACCCATGCCCTTCAGCAAACCAATCACTCATGTCACTGCTACTCTTGCTCGACCTGCCACCCGCAACCCACTGCCCCTCCACTGCCACCATGGGCTGACTTCGAGCAATCACAAGAAGCTGCATCACACTCTTTTACCGAGCCTGGTGTTTTCCCTCCCCAAAGCATAGCACATTGGGAGCTGCCACCAGTTCCATCGGCCCAAGTCCCTTCAGAGATTGCCCCTCTTTATGTTCCTCTGCCTGTCAGCAGTGCCTCTTATCAGCAATATTTGGTTCCTTCCCCTACATATGGAGTGCCAATCCAGCCGCTTGCTTCAAGGGAGGGGGATTCTAGATTTTGGGGATGTGTTACCAGCGTTGCAGCCTGTCTGTCCCGGTGCTTGTGCAGTTGTTGGCCATAGTTGCTCACTTGCATGCTTCAGACTTTTTTTGTGTAAAGTTCAGTTTCTTTTAGATTTCTGGTGATGCAAATTGATGGTTGTCAGAGTAGATAATTGCAGGGTGTAAGGAATGGGAGCATTGCACACTGATGTGAAAAAGAGTTGTATAAATATTAAACTGTTTTGACTGGATTTCATTATGAATAACAAGTTACAACAAATTGTTTAGCAGTAGAATGTGTGTTTTATACCTCGATTAATTAATGATATAAAGCAGAGGGTTTCGAAGAAAATATGGCAGCTGCAATCACCAAGATCTTTTCCTATTCTTTGTCATTTTTTCTGATGACGAGAACTACATCTGACTTGCGGAGAAACTAGGTAACTGAATGCAAAAGAAATAGGGGTGGAGCATGCCAGACTGACAGATTTCTGCACCTGCTTCTATATCGTTTTGCTCAATTATATAGCTACAGAAACATAGCCTAAAATGTCCTTGAATATTTCCTGATTTCGTAGGATATTGGGGTGATAGAAACCAGATTCTTTTTCAGAGCAGAACCACCTTTGATCGACTTCACACATTCTGAACTTTGGTCTTAGGCTGATGCATATCATATCAATGTAAATACTTCTGATACCTCCACTGGAAATTATTCATAAATATTGTTTTACTCTGAATTTGCATGAGCCTTCACGAATTTGATTACATCACTGAAGTGCTGCAGAAGCTATTCGTCCTACAAAGTTTTAAAAGATGAAACTTTGGACAATATCTATATTGCCCGCTAATGAAGATTTGCTGCAGATGATTGATGCCAATGAACTCATTTGAATCATGACAACCTGTTTGGTTTTGTATAGCTATCCCAGGGAAGAATGTGGTCGAACTATCACATTGAAATTAACCCTAAAAAAATTGCAGAAATCATCTGGGAACAGTTCAGAAACGATATATTATGCTCTGAAATATTTTTTTTTTTTTATCATTGAGACTACACTTAGGAATTTTTCTTAATTCAAGAAAAATTGCATATTGCCATCGCACACGGTATCATGCAGCTTTCACTTGTTGTCTCTAATATGCAATATGGCACAAATACATGCATTTTCATGCTTTTTTATGAACAAATGATATGACAAGAAACAACTAAGGATTTCCCAACATGAAAACATATTAACCCCTAATTGATGGAGGTGTGGAAATTTGTGATCGATATTTCTCAAGTTGGGTCCTACTATATCATTGTTCTTGTTTGATTGGTATGCAAATGCAAAGATTCGTTGTGAGAAAGGAATTAGAGAAGTATACTGGTTGCAATAAATTAAATTCATAAGTCATTCTATGATGCCCTTGCCGATGCCAACAAAAGATGATTCAAGAAACAAAAATTTCAGATAACAAAACTGATTGCAAACATTCACCAGATAGCTTTAGTGAATTATCTGGTGGACCAAATGATGAAAGCACTGACAGGAAAGATGTTTTCCATCCATATTCAACATATAGGATTTGGAATGATCAGATTCTGAAGGGCAAGTATGAAACTATTGGAGCTATTGTTGAAACAGAGAGGCATGAAACAAATTATCTTTGCTTTATCCATGCCTACTTAGGTGTATTTATGTTAGGGATATCTATGCAAAGGTATACAAGGGTTGAAATCCCGGTCCAAGGACCCATCCTGGTCCAACTCCAGTTTGGGATGCACACTGGAGGGTCCCATCCCAATACCAGGGATGGAATGACATCTCAATAAAAAATTGAGATCCCTGTTTTCTAATTTTTTTGTTCTTTTTTTGATTCTAATGAATTTTTAGATGTTTATGACTGTTTGTCATAAGCTAGATCCTAATTTAGGTCATATGTGTCAATACTTGGGTTACTCATGCCTGTATTGATGCTAGTGGACTGAAAAAACTTGAGAAAATAGCAATAAATTTAAATAAACCACGACTTATCAATCATGAAGGTGTTGAGCAGAACATATTGCCCTGAATTCATAAATTGAAGAGTAGATCGATATTTCCTATACTTGAGTCTGAGATCGGCCGAGGTAAGGATCCCTTTACAAAATTACCTATATGTATGTATATGTTTTTGTTTCATGTAAAGGGATCCTAGAAAAAAAAAAGATTTTAGAGAATGAAGGTGTTGGAATAGGTATGCTAGATGTTTGTATTTGGTAGAAGGGTGGTTGTATATTTATAGAAGAGAGACAAGAGAGATGTAGAGAAGTTTATGAAGAGAAAGCTTGTATTACAAGTCATGCCTTTGGCTATACCTTCAAATGAATGGGAGGAGGCATATTTATTAGCTCTAAAAGAGAATTTTAGATGCAAGATATTCTAGCATATTTCAAGCATATTCTAGAGAAAGTTCTAGATACCGAATATTTTAAGCATATTCTAGAGACATTTTTTAAAAATGAATCTTCTAGAATTTATGCTTTTATTAGCCTAATTAAAGATTAATTAAGCTTAATTTTTTTACGGCTTTTGTGATCCAAAATCAAATTTATTTTCCAACACCCCCTTTAAACTTGATTTTGTGATGCCAAGCAAACTTCTCAACATCACAAGCACTTCCTGCTTGAGTGGCTTTGTGAGAACATCGACAACTTGATCTTGATGTCGTATATACTTCACTTGAACCTCCTTTCATTCAATACTTTCTCGAATGAAATGATGGCATGTGTCAATATAGTTGCTTTGATCATGAAAAACTGGATTCTTTGCAAGAGCAATAGCAAACTTGTTCTCTACAAAACATGACCTGACTTAATATCAAGGCACCGATACCCCATATGATAGGCACCATAGCTAAGGAAAATACAATAAGAGGACTTAAATTCCCACTTATAAGATCCGTAAGGGCAAAGACAAGGATAGCATAGATATCTAAAATGCTTTAAAATGGGTGTAGTCTGGTGACTTTTTAAATAAAATTTCATAAAGTAATATGTAAGGTATAGAAAAAATGGGAAGCCCATTAATAAGATATGTAGCAATTAAAAAAACTTTGAGCCAATAGTTTAAGGATAAATTGGAGTGGGCCAATAAGCTTAGGCTAATTTCAGTAATATGATGATATTTTTATTTAGAAACACCATTTTGTTCAAACATATATGATAGGTCAACTGAGGATAATACCATGAGGTTTAAGAAAATCAGTGAATACATGTCTCATGAATCTTTCCCACCATCTAAAAATAAAATTTTGATTTTTGTTTCATAAAGATTTTTAACTTGTTATTTAAAGTGAACAAATATGGTAAACACATCAAACTTGTGTTTAAGTAGAAATAACCATGTATAACGACTATAATCATCAATAAAATAAGATAATAGTTGAAATCTAAAATCTAAGCAATAAGACTAGGGCCCCACACATCATAATATATTAGTTTCAAAGGTTTAGAACACAAGAAACTAGAAAAAGAAAAAGGAGTACTTTTATGACTTTTTCTAAGTTGACAAGATGGGCAAATGCTATGGGAAGACTTTAGTGAAGGAGAAACTTTAGACAAAGCTAAATATGTAGAAAAAAAGATAGATACCTGATGGTGTCATATCTTATCTGAGACCCGATGCTTAATGAATAATGTTGGAGAGATCTCCTTATTTAATGGTTGGAGTGGATGAAAGATGTAAACTCCATTCTCAAGTAACTATTAGTGGATGTATTCTCTATGGTCTTGTCTTGTACTATAGAATCAATAGTATTAAATGTGAAGGAACAATTATTATCAAAGCAAATTTGTTAAGTGAAAGTCGATTGGTTGATGCATTTGGATAATGGATGATATCATTTAATATAAATGACTAGGATGAAATGATGACATGAGAAGATCCGATGTTTTTTTTTTTTTTTTTGTAAAGAGAAGATCCAATGTGTTTGATGACTAAACCTTCACCATTTTCAACTTGCACATCATTTGAGCCTTGATAAGGAGAGTTGATAGTTAGGTTTTCAAGATGGGTAGTAATATGATGAATAGCTCTGGTATTCATATACTATGTAGTGTCATTCATGGGATGTGGTGTAGTAATCATTGTAGCTAGGCATTGAGAAAGTTAACCTTAGAAAGTAAGATCAAGATGATGATAGCAATCCAAAATTATACATCTAGCTTTGTTACATATTTGATAGATAGGTTGTACAGCATTTTGTTAGACTAGTGATGCATAATTGTTAGCCTAATTGTTAGGTCATTTATGATATTGTTGAGATCTGAATGCCAAATGTGTGTTGTTGCCATTAATAGTTGTTGGAGCATTGCTATTGCTAGTTGTTAAATAGACAATGATCACTATTCTATTTGTTGGATCCATTATAGTTTGCAGAAAATGCAGTAGCATTGAGTTGTGTGGGATTGGACAGCTCGCCAAGACTTAACTATTTTAAAAAAAGATTGAGTTATTCTACATTGACTAGTGCATATATATTTTGCACATATTCTAATAGCAGTTTGGAATGGTTTATAAGATTTTGGAAGATCTTTTAGGATGTATATAAGAATATCCATATCACTTACAGGTTCTCTTGCAGCAGCTAGTTAGTCCTTAGTTTGTTTAATTGTATATAAATACTCATACATTGAGAGTGGATCTTTCTTGATTTTATCCAATTGTTGCTTCAGATGAATGACATGAGACTGAATAATGGTCTCAAAGTATCTCTCAAATATTTTTCATGCCTTTCTAGTAGATTTGATATCGACGGTGTATAAATGGTTGTTTGAAAAATGATAACATTAATCTAGTATAGCACTATTTGATCTTTTTCATATAACTTATCAAAGGCAATATTCACTATTTTTTTATCATCTTCTAAGATGATTTTTAGAGGAGCAGGAGTGCTCCCATTATGATACTCATTAGTTTATGAACTCTTAGGATTAGGAGAAAAAGAGAACTCTGCATAAGATAATTGTTGGAATCAAGCTTAATAGGAATTGACTGGTGATGCTAGCAATTTATCAGAGGAGTTGATGAAGTTTCTGACATGATGGCTAAAGATGATCCTTCCATGACCTTCATACATTTAATCCCAAGCATAGGTGACGATGAGTCCTATATGGCTCTAATACCAAGAAAGAAGAGAATATTTTGGAGAATGAAAGTAGTGGTCACATATTGCCACTACTGTATTGTATTGTATTTATAGATTCATGATTATATAAGAATATAAATGAAAAGTTTGGCCCAATTGATTTGGATTTCAATTATAATTTTTAATTGAAATTTAAATTATAGCAAAAATATTCATCATATTGATATATCTCGTGATTGCATGAAATAAGGCTGCTATCAATGACCAATGTTTGAAATCCAAATTCAAATTTAAAATGCACCGAAAATGATCATCATATTAGCATATTTTATGATTACATTAATCAAACCTATTATCAATGACTGATGTTTGAAATTAAAATAAAAATTTAAAATATATTAGAAATGACAATCATATTGGCATGTCTTCTGATTGAGATTGATATGAATCAAGTATGCTATCAATCCTACATTTATCTTCTTTATCAGTGGAATCGAAAACAAAAACACTCATGCGCCAAAACTCAATATCTCCCAAAAGAAAATAACGAATTTAGTTTCCTTTAGATTCAAAATCTTGGACTTCTTCAAGTGGAGAGGGATGAAAACCAAATGAGAAAAAGCTACTTGGCATTGCTTGGTTTATTTGAAATCCAACATCCAGCACTTTCTTGCTGAATCCCTTGTATCAAATATGATGATTTTACAATAAACTTGAACAATCAATAGAAAGTCATCGAGAACAAGTGGAAAAAGAACTAGATTAAACATGAGATTCCTCCACCCAACTCTCAATAAATAAATAACATCTTATTTAGTAGGATGTGATCTACAAACATAGGAAATTGTAACTGCTTATGTATGTATATTGCATTTGCAAACTAAGTTAAAATCTTAAATATAGCATTATATATCTAAATTCCCATGTTTACACTGAAACTACCTTTTATGATTTTTTTTTTTGAGGGAAAGCTTCTATGACCATGTAATAATAGACTTAAAATAAATCAAACTATTGTTGCTCCTCCTCGAGGTCGGCCAATGTGGCAGGACAGCTCAGACTCTCCGTGCGGCACTGGAGCGATCAAGTACTGGCCAAGGCCTTTGGGATCTACAAAAGAAATCCTCACATGCCAGAGAAGAAGGTAGGAGGTTCTCCGATGGGGCATCCTCCGATGGCTGAGTTAGCAGAATCTTGAGGAGGAGAGAACAGAGGAGGAAGAGGATAGTGAGAGTTGGAATCAAAAATGGGTTTATCTAAAGGGGGATCCCTTATGGCATCGATCTGGGCCCCCTTTATGAGGAGAGGCCCGTGAGCTGATTGATCATCACCTGTCAGAGAGGTGGCCGTCAGAGGGGCCAGAGTAGTGGGTGTCAGCCAATTTTGACGGGACTAACTTTTTATGAGTGGGAGAAAGTTACCAACACCATCGGCTGTCAGATCGAAATATCTTGTGTGCCAGAGGCTTTCCAGAGCCTCGATGTGGCCCGTGGAGGACTGGAGTGAAGACCAAGTGAGATCGGTGGTTGCCCCGACAATGTGGAGCTCACCGAGCTGCCGACCTCCCTTGAGTGGTCGGATGAGAGTCGAGGTCCATTGAGATTTTTGAGATTCCTCATGACATTGTTTAGGTCACATAGTCTGGGTTGCTAGGTCACGATGCCCCATACTCATTGCATCTCCGTATGTCAGACACATCATCAGGCGAATAAAAGACGGTCCAACACTTGCCTCCCACTTTTTAGTTCGAAGTATTTCGTAATGAAAAGTAGATCATTGAAAGGATCTTAAGGACTTATGCCGAAGCAAGCTTCTTTGCCATCGTGAGACTTCATCGACAAGCTACGTCGGATGGTTGCTGAGAGGGCTCTATGGCCGACAATCATAGTTGTTGGACTCTCACGAGTTTAAAAGCTCGTCAGAGCTAAGCTTGCAATGGTGCAAACTTTTGATGTTGAGTTGTCGCTTGTCATGCCTCATTCGCCGATATCGCCATCCAACGAGCTTTGGCTCTCTTATCTTCGGGATGAGGCTTCAAGGTCGATAGGCGCCCTTCTGAACTTCGAGATGTTGGCCCCTGGAGGTCCTTTGATGTAGGTTACTACTGCTTCAACTAGTATCCGCTCGATCCAAAGACTTCAATTGGATGAACCTAAGGTCTTTTTTAGATATTCTGAGGAGTTTAAGTGGTAGGCGTTGTCTTGGTTAGTGTGTCTGTTTGTTGGGATCCTAATCGTTCATCCATGAGGCATCTCATAACCTTATCCGCTATAATGGCGAGTGGGATTTTTCGAGGGAATAAACTAGGGATTTGTCCCAAGCCAATCCCGAGTTGCCATGTGATGAATTGAGGTGGGTCACGAAGCATTTTGCTGGTTGCTCCTTGATAATGAAAGGGCACAATTAATCGCTTCTGATGATTGGTGCTTCTGAATTAGACACATGGCATGATTCGATTGCTGGTGGGTTGGGTGTGCATTGTTTGAAACCTATATAAATAGGTCATTCCCCCCAGCATTGGATGCATTCATTGGGAAAATCTTCCTTGCTCTCTTTCCCCTTGTTACGATGGAGCCAATGCCATAATTGGTGAAGGAAGCAGCAAAGAAAAAGGTGGCCCTCCTAAGGGGTAAGCCCCGGCCCAAGAGGGCAAGGACTGCATCTCTGGGGCCCTCCATCATCGGCCAGGTACTATCTCCTCTTAAGGCATTGAGCGAGTCTGGGTGAGCTAAGGAGGGTTCCATCTGCCCCAATGGGGCGATCAGCCAAGGGACCTCCACGGAGGCCTTCATCGAGGTCAAACTCCATTGCATAGTGGAGTATAAGGTTTTGGAGGCCTTTAAAGAGGAGCTCCTCGATGCCTCCACCATCGACTTCATTTAGGGCTTTGAGAACTGCAAGACCCATGATGTTGCAGTTGGACCGGCACCGCCTCCATCCCGAGAACAGTGATGAGGAGGTAGGAGTCTTCTCTTCGGATGAGGATTAGATTTTTGTCCGATTATCCTCCTTTCTTCTTCTTCTTCCCTCTTTTTTTTTGTTCGGTGCCTTTCTGGCACCATCTTTTGTAAATATGTAAGGAATGAAAAGGGAACTTTTGTCATGCATACCCTTTTCATGGTTGTATTCTGACTCTTTTTCATTTCATTGCCACATTGTAGGATATGCACTGTTATTTTGCAGGTTTTGGTAGACGTCCGATCTCTATCACCAAATAGACCTTTAAGGTAATTAGGTCTTCCTTAGAAAATCATAGATTTAGGACTTCAGTGCGAATCTGATCTCTGTCTTTGGACAAACCTTTTAAGAATTAGGCTCCTCTAGAAAATCATAGATTTGGGCTTCGGTGCATGTCTAATCCCTATTTTCAGATGAATCTTTTAAGAATTAGGCTCCCTTAAAAAATCATAGATTTGGGCTTCGGTGCATGTCTAATCCGCACCTTCGACACTCTGCCAACCTATGTCCAGAGGTTGTGGTACTTAAACTTGGGTGGCTTCGAGGAGTTAGTCCATCGATCCAGCTGTTGGTGTTCATGTGAGTGTCCGAGTACTCTGTTTTATTTGAAGTTGCATCGAACATCTTCCTTCCACTCTCTTTTTACCTTTTCTTTCTTATCCTTTTTCTATTGGAACCAGATTTGTATGCTGACAGGCTGTGCCCCCCAGACATTTAATATTGGGTGCCTTTATGATGGCAATGATGCATCAAAAAAGGAATGTCTGGTACCTTGACCTTTAATGGCACGATCTTTGGGGTATCCCCCCGATGACACATGTTCCATGGCTAGTGAGATAGTTAGAGATGTAGGGCATAACTCCTCTATAAGTGGAGTCCTTTGTCGCTTGAAGCCAAAACCATCCAATCGCTTTCTCAAGATGTCGCTCTCATGGTTGCCAGAGCACTGTTGTCGCTTGCCTCTGCTTGGTGTGACTTTTTGCATCCTTGCATAGCCAGGATCTATCCAAAGGAAGTGTGCCAGAGGGAAATGCATCGGGTCACTCCCTCGTCTGGTATGGGGATGTTGGAAATCTTTGCCACCATATCTATCGGGCCGCAGTGGCGGTCGTCAAGGTTGGCTTAAGATACCACTCTGTGGGAGGGTCTTGGACCTTTCCAAAAGCTGTTTAGGCTTCTCCAATGGTCACGCTATCTTTCATCCCTCCGAAAAGTGCATCATGAAGGCGAGCAATCCCAATGGGTCATGAGGCTGACATGGTCGAGTCCAACAATTTTTGTGACTCTAACTTGATGGAAGGCCTCGACGACGGTAGAGCTCATGCTTTTTTTTCTTTCATTATAATAGACTCCGTTCGGTCGAAGTCATCTAATAATGAGACTCTTTCTCCTTAATAAAATGCTTATTTCATTGTTTGTACCTTGTGTGTTTGTTCCTGTATCGTCATGAAGGTCTATTTTAGGGTGTCATCCGAATCCATCTTCAACCTCCATCCAATCTGCTAATGGTGGATGGTCACGTGAGGCTCATGGTCTTCAATATCGTTTCGATAACTGCATGGTCTGACTAGATCTATGGTCGAATTTCCTACTAGGAGGAATGATCTCACCATGTGAGTGTACAGGGTCCGTATCGCCCACTTATGATGTACTCAAGGTCTTTCGATGTGTCGGGCCTGTGGGAACTAGATGTCATCAAGGATTGTAAATGTGCAAGCTCTAAGTCCATCCACTTCCATCTACTGACTCGATATCCCTTGGCTTGGGGTTCGCTCATTGTGTTTGATGGACTTTGGTGCTTTGGTTCATGCGAGTATAAGATTTTTAGGTTGAGAGATGCCAGGGACATTGGCCCTCAATGCGAGCTCTATAGTGATCGATTGTTCGTGGCCGGTGTGATGCCGTTTTATCCTGAGCTCTCATCTTAACGGTCTATGGCAGGAGCTGGATCCCAATTCATTCAGACAGCCATAGTTGGGAGTGCCCTTTGTCCGATCATTGTCAGGGATGTCTGTGCTCAGTGAATGGAGCTTTTCGCACTCTTCCATACTGAACAAAAGGTGGCTTTGGAAGCTCGCTACTCGGCCTTCCACTCTCTCAGTTTTACTTCATGCTGGTGGGTCTCAAGGTTGCGCTCACAGTATCTGAATGCATAAGCCAAAGAGAAGGATGCAGCAATGGAAACATTAAGAGAAATTCTTTGTTCCCCACTCTTTTCACAGTTGTTTGAGGCGATTCTCTCCTTCTTATCTTGAAACTCTGCGGTAATCACTGTGGGATTTTCTTTTGTCGCCATTCTTCCTCCCTTCTTCTTTCTGAAGTTGGATTTCATCATCCTCAACCCAATCATCTCTCTGCACTCAAGTTATGAGGTCTGCATTATCCTTTGAGAAGTTTTCATTGAGGAAGAAAACTAGGCACTCACCCCTGAGTCCTTGCTTCATTGCCCACATGGTGGCAGATTCGTTGAGGGCATAGATTTTTGGGGTGGTAGTGTCAAAGCATGCTGGATATTCTTCTCAGTGACATTTTTTCTCTCTTGACGATGGGGGAGGTACTATTGTTGTTCTTTGTTTGTCGCCTCGGGCTGGCGAGGAACATCACTAGCCGACTTTTCGATCATTTGAGAGAGCAGATCAACCCCTGTGGGAGGCCACGGGATTGGATTTTTGTATTCTTCTTGAGGGTCGTCAGGGAGAATATGCGAAAGGGGGTGTCATGAAAATCTCTTGGCCCTTCAAAGGAGAACCAATGAGTCTGCCTTGCCATTGTCAGTGAGTTCGATCTGCCTGGCACTCGAAGGGTCCCTTTCATAAAATTCCAAGGGCATCATGCATTCGGTATGGCACGCTCTAGGCAATGATGGTGCTGCTGGGGTAGGTGGCCTGGATCTCTGACCGTCGATTTGGACAATTTTCGAGATCACTCATTCGATGACACCTATCTCCTAGCCAGTGGGAGTAGTTAGGAGAGTCCAACCTTGACCTCCCTTATAAAGGACTCCCCCTCGCCCTTAAGCCAAGGTTCTCGGGAGATGGTGGGTGTCTCTTTCACGATAGGAGAAGTCTGTATCTCCAATCGGATAGCCATTAGGTGCTCGGGTGAGAGTCCTTATAGAGGAAGCTCTGGCTTGGCATGGGATGTATTGAAATTCTTCCGTCACTCCGACGAGGGAGTCGGCATGATGGTCATTAGGGTTCCTTCCGAGTAGCACCCAACTAAGAGGTCTTCAACCTCTCCATGGGGCTACTCCTCTCTCCTTACTGAGATGGCTTCTTCCATAGTCTCTAGTGGGGCATCTGGGAGGTGGACATATCTATGATAAGGGCGCCCATTGTGCTACCTAAGTGCCCTTCGAGGAGGCTATGACCTTCGCTAACGTAGCACCTCATGCAAATATCTCCGGTAACCTTGGGGTGTAGCTTGAGCCTGATCTTATAGCGGGCGGCTAATGTAACTCCTATTTTGTAGTTCTCCTTTGTTATTGTTGTCTTTATAATGATGATGTAGCTTTCAAGGAATGAATGTTCTCTTTTTCTTTCTCTTTAGTGCTCTGGATGGTTGTCATTGTAACATTTTGTATGGCGTCAGGGGATCTCTGCCTCACCCCCTGTGGGTCCATAATATTTGTGCGGTGCAGGGATGAGGATTCTCCCCATTCTTTCTTGTGGGTGTGGAGGTCAATGATGCACTCACTATCTTTGCCCGTGGGCAAGGAGAGATATCAGACCGAAGCTGGCGGTGATCTTTCCAATTCTTTCTACAGGTGGAGGTCGATGATGTGCTCACTATCATTGCTCGTAGGCATGGAGGGGCATCAGACTGAAGCTGATGGTGATCTTTTGGATCCTTCTCATGGGTGGAGGTCGACGATACGCTCATTATTCTTGCTCGTAAGTGAGGAGGGCAATCAGACGGAAGCTATCGGTAATCTTTTTGATCCTTCCTGTTGGTGGAGGTCGAAGATACGCTCACTATCTTTACTCGTGGGCAAGGAGGGGCATTGGACAAAAGCTAGTAGTGATTTTTTTGATCCTTTCCGCTGGTGGAGGTCGACGATGCATTCACTATCCTTGCTCATGAATGAGGAGGAGCATCGGATCCAAGTTGACGGTGATCTTTTCAATCCTTTTTGTAGGTGGAGGTCGACAATGCATTCACTATCCTTACTCGTGGGCAAGGAGGGGCATTGGACCGAAGCTGGTGATGATCTTCTCGATCCTTCCCGCTGGTAGAGGTCAATGATGCACTCACTATCCTTGCTCATGGATAAAGAGAGGCATCGGCCTTGGAATATTGCTGCCATAACGAAACTATTAGGGTGTTGACATGGGCTTCGAGTCTCGAGTGCCTCCATGGTCAGGAGGAATTCATTCCAATAGGGGCCACACGTGCATGTTCTCGTGCACTCCCGTATCCACCAAAGAGGCCCAACCCTTTTCCATCGGCATGCCATTCTACCTGCTTCGATCCTCCTAATCGTCTAAGAGGTCAATTGGCATGTCGAACGGCTCGCTCAATGGGATCTTGAATTAGTATAGAGCTTATCCACTCTAAATCTCTCCGAAGGATAGTGGTAGAGTTCTGGGGCTATGGCCATCATCCTGCTGATGGCTAGCCCCATCCAGAGTCCATTGATTCAATGTTTCGATTCTTGAACTCTACCCTTGAGTCCTCCATTCACTGGGAGTGGCGTCGGCACCGATCCATGATGGAGCCGACGGTTGTTGCAGTCGACCGTCTCTTCTCGAGCTCCGGATGGAGGCTGAGACAGAATGTGTAAAGCTTTTTCCACCACTCATGACCGTAGATAGAAGGCTCGAGTCACGTTCAAATGTCAATACCTCCACTTCGTCCCGTCTGCACGAACCCGCTTTGTCCTTGTTCCCTTAAGGAAGGCTGATCCTTACCACCTCATACATAAAGTGCACTACGCCGAAGGGACCGCCAGTGTGATGTGGTGGGACGATTCTACCACTAGGCTCTCATTGCCTTCTCCCAAAAAATGGGGCACATGCTCCCTTCTTCTAGCGCGAAATCTATTGCTGCTCCTCCTCGAGGTTGGCCGATGTGGCGAGATAGCTCTGACTCTCTGCACCATGCTAGAGCAATCGGGTGCTGGCAAAGGCCTCTGGGACTTGCAAAAGAAGTCCTCACATATCGGAGAAGAAGGTAGGGGGTTCTCAGAATCTCGAAGAGGAGAGAACAGAGGAGGAAGAGGGTAGTGAGAGTTTGAATCAAAACCAAGATTATCCAGAGGGGAACACCCTATGGCGTCGATCCAGGCCTCCTTATTGAGGGGAGGCTCGTCAGCTAATTGGTCGTTGCCCGTCGGAGAGGTGGCCGTTAGAGGGGCCAGAGTAGTGGGTGTCAGCTGGTTTTGATGGGACCAGCCTCCCACGAGTAGGAGAAAGCTACCAACGCCGTCGATTATTAGATCGGAACGTCCCGTGTACTAGAGACCTTCTGGAGCCTCAATGTGGCCCATGGAGGACTGGAGCGAAGACCAAGTGAAATCGATGGTTGCCCGATGATGTGAAGCTCACCGAGCTGCTGACCTCCCTTGAGTGGTCGGATGAGACCCGAGGTCTATGAAACTTTCTGAGATTCCGTGTGACATCGTTTAGGTCATATGATCTGGGTTGCCAGGTCATATGATCTGGGTTGCCAGGTCACGATGCCACATGCTCGCTACATCTCCATATGCCAGATACATCATCAAGTGGATAAAAAATAGTCCAACACAAACCAATGTCATCAACAAAAGGAAAAGGAAGAACCAAAGAAGTGCTAAATAACATGATGTGATTTTCTTCAACAATGACAGGGTATGATCCACAAATAGGACAAGAAAATTAGAATCACATTCTAACATAAAGTTTTGGAAAGTAAAGAGGAAATGTAAAGAAAAGATTAGTATCGAGAAATCATGAATGTACTAAGAGTTGCAAGAGAATCCTCCAAGACTAAGAAAGAATAACAAAATAGGATAGACGCCTTAACATCATCTGGGAGGCGGAGTTCAGAGAGACGCCTCAAGGGAATGGCAGATGGAGGAAAAGAGAAGCGAAGAGGACTAATTCGTTCCTTTCTGTCTTCCGCGAGGAAGCTGCAGGCTCCATGATTCTTTGTATTTATTTGTGGAGGAAATATAACTGGACAATTCCATTTGGAAACCAGAATTCCTCCGGACCAATGTAGACACGTTTCTGACCATTACGAAGGAATATTTGAAACGGGTGCAGCTTTAAAGTTCGTGTACTCCCACAGACATGGATTATCGGGCTAGACGTTAAAATCTTGATGTTTCAAGGAGCATCAAATCCTGTATGAAAACGAGCATTAAATCTTAAAGCCCCGAAGTGTCTAGATCAAGCGACTTTTGTTTTGACTTGAGTGGAGGCTTCCTTTTTTTTTTTTTTGCCTTTGGGGTTCAAAGTTGCGGATATCGTGCAAAAGAATGAATCACCTTCTTTTACGATATGAATCATTAAATCATGCAATAGCCGATATGCAATCACCTTCTTTTCTGTGCGAAGGATGAAATCTGAACTTTTTTCATTTGCTTAACATAGAAGTATCATTTAAAAAGTCACTTAGCTAGAATATTGCGGTTCTGTGGTTTCTTTAGAATTGTCTTCTATAAAAAATATGCCATACATTGAACCAAGCTGAAAGATCCAAGTCAGCTGAGTGAGACTTTTGAGTGAGATTGCTGAGATATTGGGTTGGAACCTTTTGGACATAGAGACTATGATAATATTAACCAACACAACTCCGGATGCTGCATGGCATCGACTTAGGCCGTGTACAGTAAAATTTTTAGAGTGCAGATCAGAAAGTATTTTAAGATGGTACAATGATATTTAATAAAAAATAAAAAAAAATATTTTGATTTTATTAGAAAACTAAAAAAATTTATTTGAAAAAAAAATTATTTTAAATTTTTTTTCAAAAATACTTCCTGATTAATGTTGGAGAACTATTTTGATTTAAATAAATTTTTTCAATGATAGAAATATCCACTAATAAATTTCATAATTATATCATATTATATTATTATACTATCAATATAATATAATAATAAATTAATATTATGATATATTATAGATATATAATATAATCTATTATAGTATTATTATATTATTAAAATATAATTTAATATAATAATATTTATTAATAATATAATATTATTATATTATAATAATATAATATAATATGTTATATTATAATTTATTATTATAATAGATTATAATCCATTATATTATATTACATTATATATTACATCATAATTATAGTAATATTATATTATAGTATATATTATATTATATTATATTATCACTAGAATATTATTATGTTATATCATATTATTATAATATTATAATAGATTATATTATATGTGTATAACATAAATATTATTATATTTTAAAATATTATTTTCAACCCCTCCCGCATTCTTCTTGAAACAAAAAAGCTTTCTTCGTTACTCGTCTCTTTCCCGCAGGTATCGAATCAGTTCTCCACAACCAGTCACTTCAGGCCACCTTCTTCTATAAACCCAGCCTTCCCCTCACCAATCCTAAACCCAGGTGACAACGCTTCTCTTCTTCACTCTCCTCATCAGTCATCGAAGAATTCCTCGAGGGAGGAGATGGGTACAGTCTTCGGCAAGGAAGAAGCAGCGCGTGAAAGAAACGATGGAGGTAATTATCCTACCAGGCCACTGAACCAGCGTTTCTCACCGGCGACTGAAGCTTATCCATCGCGCGAAGCTTCTGCTCCAAGTCGTCTTCCATCTTCTAGCTCTGTGGTTCATACACAATTATCTTCTCTTTCAGAGAAGAACCCGCCGATCTCGGCAGAACGAAGGACGAGATCACCGGAAAAGCCTCAGGAAAGTTTGTCGTCGTTTAGAGTTTCTCCAGCTTCTCCTGCTCCGTCTTCCTGCTCTGCTGCTGCTGATTCCGGATATCGTATGAAATCATCCTCCACAATTACTTCTCCTTCCGTGAAAAAGTTGTCGATCTCGACAGAATCCAGCAAAAGATTTCTCGAAGAGTTTGGTGAAACTTCTCCACCGCCGATCTTTTCTTCATCCCCTTCTCTTCCCTCGCCACAGACTTCGTCCCCGTCTTCTCCTCTGCCATCAAAGTTTTCTCGATCACATCTGCCGTCAAAAATTGTAAACGTTGTTCGATTGGAGGCTTCTTCGGGTCTTTATCCATTATCAAAGGCTTCTCCACGTCCTTCCCCATTCAAGTTTCCGGAACCTGACGAAGAATTAGCAGAACCAGTAAAGATTGAGCAGAGGAGCAGATATGAGATCCCGAAGCATCTGAAGGAGCTGATCGAGAAGGATATGGTGCCGCCAGTGCTCAGAAAGCCATTGTCTCCGTCAACTTACGCAGACTTTTTTGCTACTTTACTCTATTCCGAGGACTTTTACCTTGAGGTAACATGATTATATTTGTCTCTCTGTTTTTTTCTCCTCTTGTTTTGGCACTACTTGTCGCACCCCCGACCTAAAATCAGACGCCGAGGGATGTGGCAACTCGCCGCACACACATACAGCTGGTCCCCACGAGCATGACAGCCGATCACCTGCCAAAGAAAAACAAATAAAATCAATCTAATAAAAATCCAACCACACACAGAATCATAAATTGCTCAGTGAATGCATTTACATAAGAAACTTTGGTTTTGGTAGTAAGTTGTAAAATTTTTCCTTGGAATAATATATGGAATACTAATTGGAAAATTCCTTGCATACAAGTTCTTGAGATTTTATGTGCATATGTATTATGTCAATCTATCTTTTTCTAAATAAGGTATCTTGTATCATGCACCCAAAAATTGTTCAAAGTTCATTTTGTTATACTTGCTTGATCCTTTTGGCTATAATTGTTGGTTATGGACTCGGCTTTTGGCTTACCCTTCTTCATTCTCTCTTTTTCAAGGCCTGCAGTATAGAAGGTAAGGTATAGAGGTTGAAAAATGAGCTTGGAGCAAGGTCCTAGACAAGTTAGATGTATCTTGTCTTCATAGTTTGGTTCAAAACCCTGTTTGATATTATGATTTTTTAGAACTAGTTGCGTCTTTCAAAAATTTTGAGAAGTGGTTATGTTGAGTAAATTGTGGTTCTACCTTGATTTTAACGTGTGGTTGATTTGGGATTTTGGCATGTGGTGAATTTAATTTTGAAAACATAGTTATTCAGAAAATTGCTATCTTATCTATGTTGTTGGATTTTTGTTAGGTTGGTTTTATTAGTTCTTTTGGGGCTGCTTTTAAAGAGGGCTATGCAGCCAGTGATCAGACTCAAATTTCATTATTTGGACTTTCAAACCGACGAGTCAAACCAAAAATTTTATTTTTAGGAAAGACTTTAATTAGATATGTCTTCAAATCCAAAAAGAATCAGGCAAA
Source organism: Elaeis guineensis (assembly GCF_000442705.2). Taxonomy (NCBI): domain Eukaryota; kingdom Viridiplantae; phylum Streptophyta; class Magnoliopsida; order Arecales; family Arecaceae; genus Elaeis; species Elaeis guineensis. The sequence goes on from NC_025996.2 coordinate 59,277,407, forward strand.
GCATGTTGGGGATGTCTGGCTAAGACACCACCACCACAGGATCTTCTCGATACTACTCGCATTGTACTTGATCAGTAAGAGAAAGAAAAAAAAGAAAAAAATAAATATAAGACAAGAGAAAAAAATCAAGTATATGGATCAGTCCAAGGTTTACCTCCACGGGCCAAACAAAGCTTCACGATGAAAAAGAATAAGTACAAGAGGAGATCTTTACACTCTCAACCCTTATACACAATCTCTCTCAACTAAAAGCTACCTTTACAAAGCTCTTACTAGAACCCAAAAAGATCCCTAAACCTCTAGAACGACCACTTTGTGACAATCTGCCCGAGGTATCCTATACCTCTGCTCTCTACCGGACCACCACACGGTCTGCAGCTGCTGCCTGCTACCGCCTCTCTCAGATTTCTATCGAACACCAAAGCCACGCCGCAGCTCTCTGCTATGGCCATAGGGTTTTAAAGGCTTAAGACCGAGTTCCACATGGAAACAAAGTTGAATCAAGACTCAAATCAGCCCCTAAACCATTCGATCAAGACTGTGTGTGCCGCCAGCCATTCGATTGCACTCCCGCACCAAAACTGCACCTGTAGACCGCCCGTAGACCACAAGAAATGCGGGAAAATGCTGCCCAATCCATCGTGGACCATAAGAAACCAGCGGTAAACGGCCTGCCGGTCCATGCGACGCCCCTATGGACCGCCGGTCTACGCATCGCTCGTGGACCGTATGAGAACTCCGTGCGGGCCGCGCCTGTGCGCATGCCTGCCTAGGCACAGGCCGCGCTCATGCGTCCACGCTGTCGGGCCTCGCTGCTGGGTCTGACTGCGTCGCTGCCAGCCTCCACCGCTTCGTGGATCGTGCCATCTTCTTTTGCGCGTATCTCCTTTATTTGGACTCCGTTTGGGTTGTTCTTGGGCTCGTTAGATTTCGTTCGTCATCTTGGATCTCGTTCTGGACTTATTATGAACTGAATCTCAAGGTATCAAATCCTAACAATCTTCACCTTTACTCAACATTTGGCCTCCACAATAACTCTGAGAGCTCATCTCTCGCCTCCATATCCTGGGATAATCGTCTGCTGCTCATGGATGAGCAAATATGGGAGTCGAGCAAGGCTGCTCGATCCCATCTCCGTCATGTGTTATGTCCTTTCTAACCTGAGATTTGCTCAGGATAGTCTCCTGCGATAATAAAAACTTCTCCTTGCGATGTCGCCTTTTGTCCTCTCAAGTCTCCCGTCTTGTGTCCGATCCATCTGCTCTTGGAGTTCCACCTCGCACTGGGCTCTCTGCCAAGAGGTAGTGTGCTCCATACTCCTTTTCCTTCATCACGATCCTATTGGCGCACATGACCTTTAGAATTCCTCCATCAGTTCTCCATTTGTAGCTGCTTGAATCTAGTTTGCTGAGAAAAATTAGATTTCTTTTGAAGCTGGTTATGTATTAAACCTCACCCAACTTCTTCACTGCTCTATTATGTGTCTCCACGCTGACCATCCCAATATCTTTGATTGCATAGCTCGATCCATCCGATAAGTAAATAATGTCCTCATTACTCTCTAGAAACTCAAATAGCTCCTCTCTGTAACAGATATAATGGGAACAAGTAGAATTTAAAATCTACTACTAGAAAAGAGTAAATACCTCATCTGAGACCATAAGCACATCAATGATCTCAGTGTCGCTACTAGTCACCACCATAGTAGCTATCATCTGATTCTTGAGTTGAGGGTCATCTCTGACATGATATCCTAATTCGTTACATTGGTGGCATCTGATCTTGTTATAGTCCCTCGTCCTGGACTTGGACCACCCACATTGCGATCCTTTGTCGCTTCATCTTCGGCCACCACATCCTCCAGTCACCGCCATAGCTGAGTCACCGTCTAAACTCAAAGTCTGATTCTCCTGTCTGAGAATCTTGTTCTGGAGGAATATAGAAGTCACCTCTTCCATCTTGATAGTGCATTTCTCCACTAAAAAAGTAGTCACTAAAGACTCGAAAGAGAGATAAAGGGATGATAGCAAGACCAACGTCCTAGTCTTCTCCTCAACTTTCTCACCAACGTTGAGGAGGTCAGTGAGGATATTCTGAAAATTGCTTAGATGCTCCTGCATGCTCTGTCCTTCGATCATCCATAGCTGGTAGAACTACCTCTAAAGAAAAAGAGTGTTGGTGAGGGACTTCGTCATATACAACTCTTCGAGCTTTAACCATATTACCATTGGAAAAGTCTCATCAAGCACATGAATCACCACATCATCCGCTAGGCACAAGCGGATCGTACTCATCGCTTGTATCTGGAGCTGCTTCCAAACCATCACCTCCATGATAGTTGGTTTCTCCTCGCACAAGAGAGCATCGATCAACCCCTACTGGATGAGCACATCCTTTACCCTCGACTACGAGAGGAAGAAATTGCTCTTTCCATCAAACCTGCTGATCTCCACCTTGATTGAACTTATCTTCTTCATCTTCTTCAATCTCGATCAACACCGTCACAATCTGGGCAACCATTCACTGATACCGTCTGAACTCTGATATCAGTTATTGGAGATATCTGGCCAGAACACCACCACTATAAGATCTTCTCGATACCACTCGTGTTGCACTCGATCAGCAAGAGAAAGAAAGAAGAAAAAAATAAATACAAGATAAGAGAAAAAAATTGAGTACATGGATCAGCCCAAGGCATACCTCCACAGGGCATGCAAAGCTTCACTATAAAAAAAATAAGTACAAGAGGAGATCCTCACACTCTCAATCCATATACACAATCTCTCTCAACTATAAGCTATCCTTATAAAGCTCTCATTAGAACCCAAGAAGATCCCTGAACTTCTGGAATGACCGCTGTGTGATAGTCTGCCCGAGGTACCCTATACCCTTACTCTCTGCCGAACCACCAGACGGTCTGCAGCTACTGTCGCCTCTCTCAGGTTTCTGCCAAACACCAAAGCCATGCCACAGCTTTCTATTACGGCCACAGGGTTTTAAAGTCCTAAGACCGACTCCCACATGGAAATAGAGTTGAATCAGGACTCAAATCAACCCCTAAACCATTTAATTAAGACCGCGTGCACCGCCAGACGTTCGATCACGCTCCCGCACCAAAACTACACCCATAGACTGCAAGAAACGTGGGGAAATGCCGCCCGATCCATCGTGGACCATGAGACCGATGGAAAATGGCCTGCCAGTCCATGCGACGCCCCCATGGACCACCGGTCCATGCACCGCATGTGGACCACATGAGAACTCCAAGCGGGCCGTGCCTGCGTGAGCATCCGCCTAGGCTCGGGCTGGGCTCGCGCATCTGTGCACTGGGCTACATTGCCGGGCCTGGCTGCACCGCCATCGGCCTCCGTCGCTCCGTGGGTCGTGCCACCTTCTTTTGCGCATATCTCCGCTGTCTGGACTTCGTTTGGACTGTTCTTGGACTCGTTGGACTCCATTCATCTCCTGGATCTGTTGTGGGCTTATTGAGGACCGAATCTCGAAGCGTCAAATCCTAACAGAGTGACATTAAGCAAAATTGATGGAGTCGACATTTATTTTGAATGGATTTTTAGCTTTTTTTGTTTATTTTTACTAGTCATATTTATTTTTTAAAAGCATGTACTTTTCGAACTAGGAGAACAATATAACCCAAATTGTGCAAGGGCGAATCTCACTATTATAAATAGGAGCTATATACCTCGATTTTTGAATCATCAGTAAAAGAAAAGGAGATCAAATCCTACTTTTATCAAATTTTTTATCTTTTTCTAAATTTCTTTTAAGAGATTCAAGTTGAGTAGGTTAAGAAAACTCTTTATTTCGCTCAATTATATTAAGATTGTATTAGAGCTTTGATCTTCTACATCTGTAAAGGGCTTCATTTATGGTCCAGATGTACAAGTAGTACAAGCAGTTAGGAGAAAAGTAATTAGGAGAAGAGCTATTGGTACTTTTAAGTATATCAAAAGGCAAAAATGAGTATACTACTAGTTATATCTTGATGGATAATGAGATGAAGGGACATCTTACATAACTGGAGAAGAAGATTGCCAAGTCAGCGAGTTCATATCTTGATAAGTAATGCCTTCAGTATAAGCACCAGCAACTCCTATACCAGAGCTGTCTCCCACATTTTCATATGAGGATCATTTTCTAGCAAGGATGATGATAAACCTATAGGAACTCAAAATTTTCCTCTTTAGCCTTTCAAAGTTGAAGCTCGAATCGAGGTCTCTATATATGATGAAGCTATTGATGCAGATAAGCTAGATAACAAGCTAGAGCAGTTAGAGACCTACTTCGTCATCTATGGATATACAAGTGTCCGAAATATAGCTTTTGTCCATCTCAAGCTTTACAGCCATATCCTTACCTGGTGGAATTAGTACATGAGCAACAACAACATATGTAGTCTGATGTGGAGTAAATTCAAGGGCCTACTTGTTGCAGCCAATCCCTGAGTGCACCTGTCGTCGGTGAAAAGCTACCTGCAAAAGGAAGTCTACTGGCCGGAGTTGGTGGAGACCCTTTGATGCTTAAGTTAGTGGGGAGTAGTCGAACAGAAAGTTGAATGTAAAGTGTGGCAAAGTATCAGCTCAGAAGTGTCTTACCATCGCTGTTCCTTTACCTCTCTTTTATAGACAAATTATTGGTAACCGTCTATAACGGTTAAGCACGTGGAGTTCTACTTATTGTGGCATGAATGGATATTTAACCCCCATTATCGGGCCATTATGATCGAGTTAGTGGGTAGTTTATGCTCACTAACGGGCGTGGCATGTATTTATTATCCACGATTATAGTATCATGATTGTAGATTAGGCAGTCGGCCATGTCAGTCGGCAGTTGACCATGGCAATCAGTAGTTGGTCATGTTAGTCGGCAGTCGGCCATGACAGTCGGTAGTCGGGCATGGCAGTCGGTCACGATGACTCTGCTTCGGCTTGAAACCATAAAGGAGCTCCAGTGCGAAGAAATATATAAAGATCCATAGGGCCCGCACTGGCACTTCATTTTGGGACATTACTGCAACAACACGATATCTGAGGGAGATTTGTATGCCTTGGATAAAATATCCCACATGGTGACATAGAAGTTGTTGTAGCTAACTTGTTCCTCTTCTCTCCCATTTATTTGTTGCATGTTACCGCTTCATTTTGAAGAAAAGTCCCAAATTGCTAAGAGGGATCAATAGCCGAAGTAAGGTATGCTAAAGTCCAATGTGGGGTCGGCAAGTGATAGGAGAGATCAATGGGCAAGAGAGACCATCCTTTTTTATGTCAACTAGAGTTTGCTTGATGGTTTATGTGGGGTTAGCAACTTACAGGAGATGCTAATAGTTGACAAGACATCAGTGGTTATCAGTGAAGGCTGAAACTGACAGCAGGGTGGCAAATACCAATGAAGGGTGGGGAATTGTTCGAAGGTGTTGGCGATGAATCAATGCAGTACTGTTAGACCATCAGTCCGCAAGGAAAATAGTTATTCATGGAAAGATCAGATGACATCAAAAAAGGGTCGGTTGTCGATGGCAAGTCGGCAACGGATATTTTAAATGTCACAACAGCTTTCGGGTGAGATTCGTTACATCTGAAGTCTTGGGGTCTTGGACAAGAACGATTTTATCCTCAACACCTTCCCTATTTAACTGCTTTGCTTCTTTTCTTGGGTTATGTAGAATCTGACATCTATTGCCATCGTGGAGTTGGGAGAGCCGACCTTGAATCGGGCAGCCGACATAAAATTGGGGGGAGCAGATCCAATTGTTCCAATAGTTGCCCCCCACTCCCAAGTCTAAGATGACTTGACGCATCGGACGATGGGAGTTAGTATATCCTCTGCCATGATTTCGAGCTCCGATTCTGTGATCATTTTGCTTGCAGACATTAATGATTCTCCTGAACTTGGTTTGCGGAGTAGCTGAATAGCTTTTTGTAGTTTTGTTGTGTGAAGGCCAATTATCAACTGACAAATATCAACTGACTAGTCGGCATGGAAGGTTGGGTGTCGTCCTTCAGGCAAGTGGCCAGAGTCCTTTCAAATATGATCATCATTCATCCTAGATGACTGTTGCTAATTTAGTTGAATAGCAATCGAATAATCTTTGAGTCCAGTTGGCATGTCGCTCCGTCCAATCGAAGTCGAGTCGACATATTGTTCCGCCCGACCGTAGCCGAATCGACATGTTGTTCCATCCGATCGTAGTCGAGTCGGCATATTGTTCCGTCCGATCGTAGTCGAGTCGACATATTTTTTATCCGACCGTAGTCGAGTCGGCATATTCTTCCATCTAATCGTAGTCAAGTCGGCATTTTGGTCCATCCGACCATAGTCGAGTCGGTATTTTCTTCTGTCCGACCATAGTCGAGTCGGTATTTTGGTCCTTTGGGATTCATCTCAATCCGAAGATCAAAATTTTTCTGCTTTTGCCCCTTGGGGCTTGAGTCGGAGCTTGTAATTATCGTCGAATTGCATAATCGTCGAATGAGCTGTTGACTCATTATTTTTTTTCGGGATAGGGATCTTTTAGTCAATCGAATAAGAGCTGACTAAATAATTAAAAATATTTATAGATTGTCGACATTCCATGTCCGAGGGACAATCATTCCGTCATAGAAGAATATTGTCGTACATTGCGCCATTCAATCGGAACATTGTCGTAGGTCGTTCCATTATAGAGGAACATAGTCGGTATTTGGAAAGAGCTTTCCGAATCATAGATCATAATCGATTCATCGTTTGGAGAAGCTTTTCGAATCGTAGATTATGATCGATTTGTCATTTGGAGAAGCTTTTCGAATCATAGATCATGATCGATTCGTTGTTTAGAGAAGCTTTCTGAATCGTCTGCCCCTCAAAGTTTTATCATTAGTCATTTTGTAGCCATTTAATTTGGTAATCTAGCTCCTGGAGCTTCTGCTCGTAGTTGTCCATATGCTGGGAATCCTCTCGAAGAGAGCACCCAAGAGTAGAATTTTTGTTGGATGAGAGGAAAAAGAACATCGTCGTTTCCCCTTATTAGCTTTATGGAGGGAAAATAGGTGGCGATCGGTGCATTGAGAGTGATGGACTGAGTGACGTGGCCCATCCCATCGATAAGACTGTTGTCGAGGTTGCGCTACCATCGATTGTTGGCTATATTTGCTGGAGGCTATAAACTACCTCCGTCAATGTTCCTACTGCACTAAGGCAGCGAATCGCTGAGCGTCCGTGATGATGACCGGATGTGAGGATCTGGATTCTGCTGGTGGAGGTGGAAGATCTTTCCGACAGGAAGATTGCCGGACGAAGCCGATGGAAACATTCTAGGCTCTCATTTTTGCCATGATGATTGGATTTTCTCCCTCTACCTGATGTGTCAATTTGTTGCGGTCAATCCCCAAGTGCGCCTGTCGTCGGTGAAAAGCTACCTACAAAAGAAAGTCCACTGGTCAGAGTTTTATCCAGCGGGATCCTCCGATGCTTAAGTTAGTGGGGAGTAGTCAAACAGGAAGTTGAATGTAAAGTGTGACAGAGTATCAGCTCAGAAGTATCTTACCATCACTATTTCTTTACCTCTCTTTTATAGACAAACTGTTGGTAACCGTCTATAACGGTTAAACACATGGAGTCCCACTTATTGTGGCACGAATGGATAGTTAACCCTCATTATCGGGCCATTATCATGGAGTTAATGGGTAGTTTATGCCCACTAACAGTTGTGGCATGTAGTTATTATCTACGATTGTAGTATCGTGATTGTAGATTAGGCAATCGGCTATATCAGTCGGCCATGTTAGTCGGCAGTCGGCCATGTTAGTATGCAGTCGGCCATGTCAGTCGACAATCGGCCATGGCAGTCGGCAGTCGGCCATGGCAGTTGGCAGTCGGTCATGGCAGTCGATAGTCGGCCATGGCAATCAGTCACGACGACTCTACTTCGGCCTAAAACCGTAAAGGAGCTCCAGTGCGAAGAAATATATAAAGATCCATAAAGCCCGCACTGGCACTTTATTTTGGGACATTACTGCAACGACATGACATCTGAGGGAGATTCGTATGCCTTGGATAAAATGTCCCACATGGTGACATAAAAGTTGTTGTAGCTGACTTGATCCTCTTCTCTCCCATTTATTTGTTGCATGTTACCGCTTCGTTTTGAAGAAGATTCCCGAATTGCTAAGAGAGATCAATAGCCGAAGCAAGGTCAGCTAAAAGTCCAATATGGGGTCGGCAATTGACAGGAGAGATCAATGGGCAAGAGAGACCATCCTTTTTTATGTCAGCTAAAGTTTGCTTGATGGCTTATGTGGGGTCAATAACTTACAAGAGATGCTAATAGCTGACCAGATGTCAGTGGTTATTAGTGAAGGCTGAAACTGACAGCAGGACGGCATATACCGATGAAGGGTGGGGAATTGTCCAAAGGTGTTGGCGATGAATCAATGTAGTGCTATCAAACCATTGGTCCACAAGGGAAATAGTTATTCGTGGAAAGATCGGATGACATCGAAAAAGGGTCGATCGTCGATGTCAGGTTGGCAACAGATATTTCAGATGTCATAACAGCTTTCGGATGTTACATCTGAAGTCTTGGGGTCTTGGACAAGGATGATTTTATCCTCAACACCTTCCCTATTTAACAGCTTTGCTTCCTTTCTTAGGTTCTGTAGAATCCGACATCTGTTGCCGTCGTGGAGTTGGAAGAGCCGACCTTGAATCGGGCAGCCAACATAGAATCGGGGGGAGTAGATCCAATTGTTCCAACACTACTCATAAGCAATTTTACTTAATCAGTTATGAGGGGGATTAATGGATCAAGTAGCATTGCCTATGGCAAAAGTATGATTATTCTGTCCAAGATTATATCATCGAGTTTCACGAGCCATCTCAGCCAAGATCTTCATATCGATAATCATGAAGTGATCATCAAGTAGTTGGAGGTCCACATTAGTGCATCTAGAAAGAGCTAAAGCTCTTCAAAGTTAAAGACATTGGCAAATCTAGCATGAAAGTCATGGAGATTGAGGAGAAGAATCAGCCTGAGAAAGACAACAATGGTGGTAAGTTTAAGCAAAGTAGTGGAAAACCTAAACAAAAGGGGGAGCATAGTAAAAAGTAGGTCAACATAACTTAGAAAAATTATTGTGATCAATGAAACATCAATAGACACATTAAGAAGAAGTGTTAGAAGCTTCAACCTAAGTTGCAGCTGAAGAGGAAGAAGTAGAAGGAGTGGGATCCTAAGAAAAAAAGAAAGATGGTCCTCAATTTGACTGAGGTTGAGAAGCTGCTTGAGCTTGAACAAATAAATGTAAAATTGAGGCTACTGGCAAGAAAACCGAAGAGAACTGAGACAAAACTAGAGATGTGAGAGAAACTCTTTTACTTGACGATCCAGGTGAAGCAGAGTATCATTGGGGCTATTGTAGATCTTGGAAGTCGAAAGAACCTCATATATATAAGTCTAGTTCAAAAGCTAAGGCTATAGACCAAGCCTCACCTATGTTTCTACTTCTTGGGTGCATTAAGAAAAATATTGTGGAAAATCACTACATAATGTATCTTCAAATTTGCAATAACTAAGAGGTACATGGATGAGGTAACATGTGAAGTCATTTCTCTGGATGTCTACCATGTCCTACTTTGAAGTCTATACTTTTGGGATTGAGATGCTATTTTCTATAGATGACAGAGAGGAAGTATCTTCTTATAAAGGGTAGGAAGGAGTTCATGATTAATTCTTCAAGAATACAGAAAAATGTACATTCTGCAGCTGCTATCCAAATGAAGCGACTTATTAATGTCTGCAGCAAGGTCATGTCAATGGTCATACAAGAAGCCAATATCCTCACGAGAGGCCAAGTTCTTACCCTTTGATTCGATAAGTCGATCGAGACCAAGATAGAGGAAAAGTCTCCATCATTGTCATTAACGAGAAAGGATGGCAAGGAGCGGTCCTACCATGGAGTCCAAATGCAGAAGTGATGTGACTGGTTTGCTGAGGTCAGAGAGCAAAGAAGACTAAGATTAGGAAATTTCATTGGATGAGGACTGCATCATCGAGAGGAAGATCATAGAAGCCAGGCACAAAATGATTGAATCTTTTCAGATCGGTCGAAAAGGTCAACTTCTAAGCAAAGTCAAGTGGTTTAGCTATGAGATGGGGAAGTAAGTGTTTCCTCGCTTACAGTTCTTGATTTAATAGGAGCCAAATCTCTTAAACAAGGAGAGTTCTGATGTAAAAGGATCATTAGACTCGATGTGGACTATTTCACCATAATATGTACAGATGGATAGGGTCCATGAGCGAAATTTGCCCATGTTGGAAGCCCAATCATGCACTAAACTTCCGAAGACTATTATAATTTGGTCATAAGATGCCCCTTTAAGATGATCTTTTTTAATCGGATAACTTTTTAAGACCTACAATATGACGTTGCTCCCTAAAAGAGGCTACTACTCGAGCAGGATCAGAGATCTATTGCAATAGATCGAATGGCATTCGATCTGTATTAAGCAGGATCAGAGTATCTGTACCTGCCTGATTAACCTTTATACAGATCGAATTATTTGAATACCAGACCTGCTTGATCAATTCAAATATCATATAAATTAGAATCTAAAAGCAATGTGATACACTACATCACAAAGTTATTAAATTATCAACCAATTTAAATATAAATGTGAACTATGGCTTAGTGGTTGAGGTAATGGTTAGGCCTTCTAAAGGTATGGAGTTCAAATATTCTCACCCTCAAATCCTATAGGGCATTACTAAATGGGTCCTATTAGGAATAGAGATAGGTCGGGTCTTTGAAAAAATCCACCCAACTGCCATACTTAGATGGCAATAGGATGGGAGGTGCTGGTAGATGGCTATATGGTGGTAGTGACACTCCATGAGAAGGTAAGTAGTAGTAGAAGAAATAGGATGGGAGGTGCCAGTAGATGGCTATATATAGTGGTACTGTGCTCGGTGAGAAGGGAAGTAATAATAGAAGAAGGAGGAAAGAAGAAAAGAGGAGGCGATAGTGCATGGGATGCATACGTTGGGAGGAAAGAAAAGGGGCATGGGGAGCTGGGTTACTTGGGCCTAGGGCCCCAAATTTGTTTGGGCCAGGTTCATGGACCTAAGGTGGTGTAGGACATTGCAATCTCTAATTAGTGGAATTCCATTATATCTTCTAGAAGTATTACAATGCGAAACCATCTAAAAATGGAAGTTTTCTAGTGGAAAATTCTATGTTATTGCTCTGGAAGCTAGTCCATTCACTATAAAACAAGAACATGTAAGGAGTTTTTGACTACACATGGTGCGCAAGTCTTCCCTTTATTTTGCATGTCATAATCATGGGCACATATATAGGCCATGATATTATGCTGTATCTGATGTTCCATGGTAAGCCATATGGCCTAACAGCTACTCTATAGCAATTGTATTTTGAGCTAAGTATGCTTCATGCATGAATCTCACAATGATGCATATAAGGGATGTGATCCTTCTAGTAACTATCACCAGCACACTGGAAATCATCTTTATGAATTGATGTAGAAAAGCAACTTCATGTTTTGTGGTGGAGCTAAAATTGTCACCGTAGATCATTTTAAATTTCTATTCATTAATTCATAGGAAACTTCTTTGCAGTTCACATTCAGAGGCAAATCCAACATTTGTCCTAGTAGAAATCTTGTAGTGGTTGGCTCTAAATAGGATGAGAATGTAATAAATTGGAGATATGTCACTGGGATTTGGACAACTAGAAGATTAGTTTGGGTGCAATGGACTTTGTATATAAGCTTTGGATAGTTGAAATCTGTCTATTATTTTGAACTGACATTCCTCTTAGAAATTTTTGAGTTGTTCAAATTCTTTACCACTTAAAACTTTGTTAATTTCTTTTGTTCCCACACAGGAGGCCTTCTCTGCCTCCCTCTCAATCATTGAAGTCCAAACAGTGCCCAAACCGTGCTAAACCAAGCAAAACTAGGTCAGAACCAACCGGTTCAAGCACTATTCCAAGCTGATCAGCCATACCATCCCAGTATGGGTGATACTAATCAGTCATACCGTCCCAATACAAGGGTGATGCAGTTCTATATGCATCGAACCGGGTGGCTCAGGATAGTACCACAAACTTTGCTTGCGAATCTTTTGTTTTTTATTTTTTATTTTTGCTTTTCCTTATTTAACTACAGTCATGTGTAATTTATGATCAGTAAGCTCCATTCTCATCATTAACAAAATTTTTGTAAGCTTTCCAAATAATTACATGTCATACATTTCAAACCAAAAAACATTTTTATCTTGCTTCTTAAGATAAAAATAAATACTACAGGATTTTAAAGGGTTTAATGATTGCTATGAGTAAATATGCTTCATAAGCAGTAGCTTGACAAATTTTGGTTCCTTGGAAAGAGTCTTGATGGACTGCATGTATTCATTTAAACATACTGGTGTTCAACAACATGCTTAATTGGCCCCGTAGGGATACCATAGGATGTGTGAGTACGATACACCAGAACGGCTACTACTTTTTAATGCCAACATATTGATTTTTCCATCTCCACTCTTTGTTTCAAATACTTGTTATTCCATCTACTTTGGTTTGTCTAATAGTTACACTTTGCCATTTTTTATAAAAAGTCATTCCCTTCTTTCTATTATTGGTTTTATATTTCATTCATTTTGATACATAAATATTTATATGATTTTTTCAATCAGAAATGGAGTAATTATTTATTGTCAGAAGTCACACTAGAGTTGCGGCATGATGTGGCCTTTCAGACTCAAAATTCACGAGAGGGCAAGAAAATCAACGTGAATACTCATGTAGAAAGAAAAGATTTTGTAGCTTTTGAGATCGATTCGGTTCCTGAAAAACGACCGTATCTTTTATCAAGAGATTTTGTCTATGTAAAACCTTCAGGAACGGAAGCCGGACCTTTCAAGGTAAATCTCCTCTCCTCTATTAGATAAGTGTCATTTAAGTCATTTTATCAATGTCAATATGATGCATGTTACATGGATCTGGCCAACACATATTTGCTCCAATGCTTGTCAAAGATTGTCTAAAGGATTAATCATGGGACATTTTCTTTGGACTGAGATTGGTTTTAGAAGGCTGCTGTAGATTAGGAAAATAATATCATGCCCCAAGACTCTAACTTCTTCAAATGTGAAGATGTGACTACCATAGCCCATCAAAATATCACTAATATCTATCATCCTTGGGAAAAAATACATAAGATCAAATATACCTGCTAAAACTATATTGTTGTCCAATTTCTTAAGTAAAAAATCCAATTACGAACTTAAACATAGCTTAACATACCTGATACTATATTTTCAAAAATAGTGATAACTGAACAAAACTGAAAATTTGTCAATGCCACATCCATGACCACTAAGTCAAATATGGCAACCTCAAAATATTGAGTCTTCTATTAAGTCTACCATATCTCTCATAATCACTCTAAAATATTTTGTAATAAATGGAGTGGGCTATAAAGTTCATTAAGTGAATTCCTGCCATGATCAAACTTGCGCTTGGACAAGAAAACAAATGGTTTTAAAATGAATGATATGATCAAATTATCAATGAAAAGCTTGACTAGAGTTTCAGTAAAATTATTTTGTATCAAATTTCAAAGGCAAAGTTTTAAATAAGAAATAAGATGTCACTAAAGGTTCCAGCTAGAGTTTATAAAAAGGACCAAATAATTTATATTAGATTACAATTCAAATCAAAGGGCATCCTAGCAGACAAGGCTGCCACCACTATGGGTTTGGGAAGGTTAAGATGTGCGGCATTGCATCCAAATGTAGAGAGGTTATTTTTATGTTTTGAAATTGTGACACCAAGGTCACAATAGGGCAACCTTACCATTACCTTAAGGCCCAGTCTCATATAAAATCGCAAGTCAAATTCTTATCCAAACTAAAATGGCTAAAATGCAATTTCTATTTCAAAAACTTATATTTTACATGGTGTCATATTTTCTTATAAAGTTTCACTTATCCTTGAGGCAACATAAATCTTCTCAATAGGCGAGGCCATATAAAATCCCCACCAGTAAATTGGATGAGGCTACATAAATCTCACCTATGGATTGGTAGCCAGACAAGGCCATGTAAATCCACCCTGCTAATACAAATGAGGCCATATTAAATTCCCAAGATCCACATATATTACTTGGCCAAGGGTCCACATAGATCCTCATCAATAATTTGAATGAAGCCAATATGTCGCCAGGGGTCTGTGTAAATCTTTCACTTTTATTATATTTTCAGTTTATAAGCTTCATAAACCCTTATATAGCACCTAGGATATGTTCCGGTGGTTATAGATTGTTATTGGTGTTCAAAACCAGCTAAAGTTTCATTCATGATGCAATGAACATTTCAAAATATAAATTTGAAAACTGATACAGATTCATAATTTCCATACTAAAACCCAAAACAACTTTAAATTAAAATGACATTGAATTTTCAAAGAAGAAATAAGTCATAAATCTTTACGAAAACTCATAGTTTCCAAAGTTCTGAAACAAATTCAAAGAGGAAGCTAACTACAGAATCCAAAATATTAAAAGAAGGAGTTAGTATTGAAAACCTTGATATAACATACAGGCTTCAAATGGTACAGAATTCAGAAACACAAATTAAACCTCATGCTTTGAAAAGTGACTAGGGTTTTGTAGTTTTATAACATTATGTAGGTTGAAATTAACTTATTCAAAAAATAATCTTGTATTTCAAATGATGAAACTGAGTTTGGAATCAAAGGATAATAAGGTTACTTACAAGTCACAGATTTTGGAGAAGATCATGTACCTTGTGAACCTTCCTTTCCTTCGGCTCCCTTAGTTGGTCCTTCTTGACTCTATTATAGGCAAGGTAGGTCAGTCACAAGTGGAGCCCACTGTTTAGTTCGCCTAGCTAGTTCAATTGCCTAAGTAGATAGGCACCACTTTGGTTGGTTGCAAGTGGGCCAAGTTGATTGAGTAAGGAGGTTCAATGAGTTGTGACTCAACATGCAAATAAACATAGGAATAGACAATCAAAGTTTTATTTAGATGTAATATCATTTAAATAAATGTCACTCAAGATTAAATGAAATTAAGGATGCACCACATCTTTGGATCCAATAAAAATACTTAAACTTCAATTGTTTAAGAATAAAATGTTGATTTCCCAAATTTAGTTTAAAATCTCAGTTTTCGGCTTCATATCAAAATTTCAACTTGCAAATGCAGAGATCTAACTATAATCTTGAGGTTTTATAAATCCAATTCTACCTAAAGATTGTGAAAATCTAAAAGTTATGTTGGAAAAATTTTATAAATTAGTCTCCAAAGCAAGGTTGGCGGAACCGATACCGGTGGCCGGATCGGCCGGCCGGCCGGCGGTACGGTACGGCACGCCTCTGTTCCGTTCCGAACTGAGGCGAACCGACAAAGGAAAACACGGACGAATCGGGGAAGAAAAAGAGAGAAAGAGAGAGAAATAGAGAAAGAGAGAGGGAGGAAGAAAAGAGGGAGAAAAATTCACCGGAGGGCAGCCGTGGCCGTCGGGCGGCGGAAAGCGCTCCCACGACTCCGCGCGGGGAACAGGGGCGATCCACCCCTGTTTCTCGGAGTTTTTTTTAAAAAAATCCTTTTCAAAGTGAAGTCGGCAAAACCCATGCCGGCTTCACTTAAGTGAAGCCGGCAAAATCCTTGCCGACTTCACTTTAAAAAGGCTTTTTTAAAAAAAAGCCCCGAGAAACAAGGGCGGATTGCCCCTGTTCCCCGTGCGGAGCCGCGGGAGCACTTTCTGCCGCCCGACGACCACGGCTGCCCTCCGGCGGCCCTCCGACGGTCCCTCCGGCGGATTCCCCTTCCTCTTTTTCTTCCTCCCTCCCTCTCTCTATTTTTCTCTCTTTTTCTCTTTTTCTCCGGCACCGGCATGTGCCGTTTTGCATGCCGGAACCGTCTCGGTTCTCTGCCAGGATGGTTCGGCACGCCCCATACCGGGCGGTTCAACCCGGTACGGCAATCCTTGCTCCAAAGCATATCATCTAAATCATTGCTTGACAGCACTTAGTTCACTTTTAAGGGTTACACACACATATAGATGTAAATGGATATTTATTGATTCTGTTGTTACAAATAATCCTAAAGATTTGACTAAACATGATTGATACCAAATCTAGGCAAATTTGGTTCAATCAAAGATATTATCAAATCCTATCCAATCACTTGGAGATTATTTTTAATTTCTACAACTACTTTTCACATCTGTATCAATTCAATCATAGCAGATTGCGAGAATTATTCTTTTCTTGGTTATTTTCCTTATTTGTGAAAATCTCGTATCTTGTTAGCAGGAAATGAATGTGAACACATTCATGGGTAGGTTCAAAGAGTTCTGAAACTTCAAGTAAGGGTGCTTGGCCATTGTAAAAGTAATCTTTAGTTGAACTAATTCTACTTCTCTTTTCCATTGTTTTTGAGTTTGAGAGTTATTTTATTGTTGCTTTTTCCTCCTATCTTGTTACTTCATTATTAGGTAGATATTCTTGCTTTAAGGAGAAAGATTACCGTGTGCACTTATATAACATAATGAATTATATGTACAAAGTGCAGATTATGAAATGCATGAAGTTTCATATTTTTTTATTACATGGTCAGGGTGCACAAGTACATGAAACAGGTTTTCAAAGCACTCTAGTTTATATTTTGGATACAAATCATGAGGCAGTTTTTCTCAATGAGTTAATTGACATCTAATATGTGGTTGGATTTGCATCTTAGATGATTCACAAATGACCGAGGGTTATAGATAGATGGAAACATTCCTAGGAGTTAAGCAATTCATCTAAAATATAACATATGATAAATGATTGCAGGCGCAATATTTTATTCCATAGCCTTTTGCATAACTATTATGTTTCATTTTTATAAATTTGAAAAGAAAACTTTATGTTTTGGTTGAAAACAATAATGTTTAGCCAACCCCAAATAGTCAGGAAAAGGCTAGATGATTATGGTTATAGCACAAAAGCAATATTGTTTTGGCCAAAACGAACGCATTGTGGCTAAGACTAAGATATATCATATCATACCAAATCGGGTGGTTTGGGGCATACTATAATATACCAGTTCATATACCAATATGGTATTTCTTTTTCTTTTTTTTATTTGGGGGGGGGGGGTGGGTGTATCGATGTTTGGTACATCAAACCGGTCTCTACACCGAACGTACCAACATAGTAATAGAGTGGCACTCATGTAGGTTTTGGTAGTGAGATGGCATTTGATTGAGACCAATCCAAAGCTGACCCTAAGCATCTACTTTCAACCAGAACTCACCAAATCAAATCCAATATCAGTGGTTTTAGCTATTTTTGGCTAAAACTAACTAGAACAAGACATTCATACTATTTGAAGTTTTATTTTGCTGTGTTGTTGGGGTTATTTCCGTAGCTCCATAAGCACACGGGCTATATGGTGTCAATTTGCAGTAGGTGACTTTTTAGTGGATTTAAAAGAGGGGATAGATGATAAACATCCCTTGATGGCCCAAGACATTCAAGAAGGCCGCTGTTACAGTACTTTATGGAGACTAATGGTCACAATTAAGTAGGACACTGTATTGCATTGTAATGATATGTTTTTGTACAAAATAAAGGTAACATTCTAAAATACATATTTAATTAGCTAGTCATTTAACCTTAAGAATGGAGAAAGAAATGTCCAGTGATGATAAAAGGAATATTCAACTCCATTAGGCACCAAAAAGCTTCATAGTTTTTAAATAAGATAAATTTTCTCACGGCTAAATTTTGAGAAGTAAATAACATATATTTTCACCATACAAAGTACCAGTTAATTTTATGAAATTTTCTTCTGCAAGTATTGACTTCAGTCTATGGCTGTTGCAACAATGTAAGCAAAGAGCCTATGTATTACAAACATTCCACGATGTTGTGTAATTACTTTTTTTAGATCCTTTTTATTTTGCTTCTATATTCTCTAATTTTTCTGATTTTTATAACGGAAACTCCAAAACTTAGCGTGAAACTATTGTAACTGCTGAAATTGTCAAAACCGAAATTCCGCAAGCCCCACCAAAACCGAAACTAAAGTTGAGTTTTCAAATATTCAAAAAAAACTGAAAAAAAAAGAAAAAGAAATGGAGTTTTAAACATTGCTTCTGTCAGCTGACAGTTTAGAAGGAAGGTTTAGAATGAGGAAATCAAACAACTTTTCCCCATTACATAGTGGAGACAAATATGACTAATCCTAGGCTCTGAACTTGTATGCTGCTAGTGGAATAATATCTATCTAAGGGCTTCAGGGTCTGTTTGATTTACTGTATTGGATCTAGAAGCTCAGCTTGCAGAAATGATATACGATTGTCAATGGCAACCAAATGGCTTTACCTAATAGACATTTTTAAAGGACTGTGTTTCATTTCGTTATTTGGCTTATTTGTGCCTTAAGGGCAGCTCCTCTATTTCAAGTTACCATCCTTCTCCTTCATCTACTCTTTCCTAATCTATGGGAATTCCAGAGGTGGTTCTTTAGTCATATGAGCTTAAGTTATGACTGATAATGTAGATCTTCGGACCTGCCAACTGGGCTTACTTATTTCATGGCAAGCCCCTCTCTTGCTTAAATTTGCCTTGACCAGAAGCTCAACGCAATTTATGGATGGTGATTTCAGCACCTAGTTGCTACAGTAGCTTTTTCCTCTGAGAAATGTTGCTACTATAGCTTATACCTGAATTTGGAGTTGGGCTCTGTGCATTTACTTCATCAGACTGTATTTTGATTGAGGGGCGCTGCATACTCATGGAAAACTTTGGGTGCAAGTTTTCTTTAAATTCAGTATCCTCTCTCTCTCTCTCTCATCCATCTTACCTTGTGCGAGTTTTTCCCTCACTTCATTCATAATATTGTTAAATGTTATTAACCTTTATCATCTTGGCGTCATGATGAGAAAACTCATGCAGTTTTTAATGCACATTACAGACAAGTTTATTTTTTAATGAGCCAGGGGATCCTCTTCCGGGTGGTAAAGAGCACAACTGTTTTAGTAGAATTTGGAGATGATTTCCACAAACAGCATTCACCAACAGAGAAGTATGATGTTAGCTTCTCCTTCAACAGAGTTTGCCTTAAGCGATTTCACCAAGCAGTCTCTGCTGCGATGGATCCTATATTGCGTCAAATCCTCTTCCCTGATCCAAGCTCCAGAAGCAGTTCCTTGAACTTGCCATCTTCCGAAGTTCCAGCCTGCAGAAGCTCAAGTCATCATCAACTACATGTAGCAAATCAAATTCTAAGTCTCAAGGGTCCTCTGCCTTATCTCCTTGAAGGGCCACTGTCAGAAACCCGAGAAGGAACCCTCTCTAGTACTGGGGCTATCATTCGGGAAGCAGTTCTCCAACTTTATAAAACTTGTGCCCAATGCCGAATCCTTGTGTGTGCTCCTAGGAACAGGACATGCGATGCACTTATGGAAAAGTGGATGTTGGAGATTCCAAAGTCAAAGCTATTTCGTGCCAATGCTGCCTTTCGCGAGTATCATCTTGTGCCAGATGACATTATTCCAGCTTGCTTTTACGAAGGAGAGTGTTTCACTTGCCCCCCACTTTCCGAGCTCCAGCAGTTCAAGGTCATAACATCTACTTTTGTGAGTAGCTTTAGGCTTCATGCTGCTGGAATTGAAGCTAACCATTTTACTCACATCTTCTTGGTTGATGCTTCTTCTGCTACGGAGCCCGAAACAATAGTGGCTCTCGCTAATCTGGTAAGCAACAAGACAGTCATTGTGATCACAGGTTCATCAAATGATATGCCAGCTTGGGTACGATCAGATATAGCAAGGTGGAAGGGACTGAAGAAATCACTTTTTCATAGGCTTCTTCAGATGGAACCATACTCGAAGAAGGACCCTATGTTCATGACACATTGTTGAAAGAATTTGAACCAGATGACAGGGTGTACCTTTGGTGTTGTGAAAACTACCGAAGTGGACGCTACAGTTCTGTTTCAGACTCAAGACTGTGTTGGACACATCAAGTTCATGCTCAGCATTAACGAACGTCGAAACGTACGGTGACAAGACATGATCCATTAGGTTGTGTTGGTCCAAGAGTTTTGGACCAGAATCTGAATCAGACAACCTAGATGATATGCCCGGTTGTCCCTATCACAATCACATGAAGACTCTTGATGATCTATTTTGTTATCTAGTTTACTGTTTGGCCGTTTCCTGAATGTTTTAGATCTGGATCATTGTTAAATGTTATTGCAACTAGTCAGATTGTTCATCATGTTAAAATTTGTAGAGCCTTGTGGTTGCTTTGTTGATTAAGGCCTCTGTCATAATGCTTCCCATATTTCTGAGTTCTTATATGGTTTTTGAAGAAAATATTCTGGAGACAAGAGGAGGGGAGATCCTCTCTCTCTCTCTCTCTCTCTCTTGCTGTACTTATAAGAATGGCTTAGTCTACGAGACAAGCATATAGTTACTGGAGGAGTCAACAAGATAACCGTCAAATGAACTATATCTGGACTGATGAATAATTTGCATATTACTGTTTGAATTCTGTTGTACTTACATGCACTCGTTAGGAAAGATCTTTTTATCAATTGATGAAGGATTTTGTCCACATAATCTTGCAGTTTAAGTCTACAATGCTGTGGTGTTTATAACAGGCATGCTAAAGCTAGATCAAGCTTGAATCTGGTCGACATTGGTTTGAAATCAAAATCCGACATCAAAATTTTATTTGTTTACATTATCTTGGCTTAGTTTTGAAGCAAGTTGTATTCTAGCCTAACAATCGGTTTGATAATTCTAAATTAAGTTAAAATCAGTTGGAATTTGAGTCAAGTTCAAATCAAGCTTGAATTACTATGTAATTGAGTTTCCTTTTTTGATAAGAATATTTAATCGATTCAATGAACAAAAAAATACAAAGCCTGTTCTTAGATCCATTATCTATAATTTGTAAAATATGTGATATGCGTAACTAAATATATTTGAGCCTTGCTGGGCAGAGCTTGATCAAGCATAGTCAAATTTTCTCTTGGCTTGGAATTAGTTTCAAGCAAGATTTGCTGGTTCAAGATTTAGTCCATTCGGCTTCAAACCAAGCTTGACTTGAGTTGTTTCAGGCTCCACTCAATAAAAGGTAAGCACACGTGCACCTCTACATCCGTTTGGATTCTGGAAGATTTGATCGATCTTTTCACCGTAGATTATATTGTTGACAACAATCGTCACAACAAAACTTGTGACAACTTTTCAAAGAATGCATGAGGGTTTGAACGCTTGTCATGCCCTCGATCCAAAACCATGAGTCAAATACATGGCAATTACAGTATTCTTATAGAGCATTAACCCACAAGCATTTAGGCATCCAACATGATTTCATAACAGAGAAAATAAGACGGCGAAATAAATTGGAGCAACTAAAATTTCAATTTAACAATTAACAATCCAGAAAAAAAAAAAAAAACTAATAAGTGACTTCAAAAATTTTGTTCACAGAAATCTAATCTTAATTGCTCTCCAAATATTAAATCAAAGAAAGAAACCTATAAAAATATTTTCAATATTTTTATTGAGAAAAAAAATATAAATTCCAGGCTACGCTGAAGATTTTACTCTAGCATTTAATAATATTAGTATAAGTATTCTATTAGCAATTAATTCTCTGGATCTGTAAAGAAAGAAGAGACATAAGCTCAATGAACTAGTAAGGAATCAATATCTTTTTAATTCAAATAATAAATTAAATAATTTTTCTTGCTAATGCTAAGCATATAAGAAAAATTATTATATTTTCATAAATCAATTTATGGAATTGAGAATTCATGTTTGTTTAAGTATTCATATTTGTACTCAAAAAAATAATTTAAAATGTCATATCTCAACCAATGATAAGGTCAGATAATAGCACTTATACCCTACGAAGTTGATTGATTATTGTAGTTAAGCTTGGCAAAATATGATCTGACCCGTGTTTAACTTGTCATAAGTAAGTTTAAGTTTAGACTAAATTAGTTTGGATCATAAATAGATTAACCCATTTAACCTATTGAATATTTGGATCAGATTTAGGTTTCAGACATTCAATATATTTAATCCATTTAACCGATTTAATATTCAAATCAGATTGAGCCAAGTAATCATTTTATCCCATTTAATCTATTTAAAATTTATTTAACCTATTTAAAACTGCTTAACATATTTCTGATCTATTTAACACGATCTGTTTAACTTGTTTAACTCTTTTAACCCATTTAACATATTTATCCTAACTAGATCTATTTAATAAATGGGTTAAATAGGTTGGATCGAATGTCAGATGTATGTCTAGAAGCTAATCAGACTGACACATTAATTCTTTGTAGGATATAATTCATACTTGATCAAATTATTTAGGATAGTTAATTACCATTCGTGTAGTGTATATGTCCATGAATCATCCAATAAATTAACAAGATGATGACATATTCTTAAAAATTAAAAATTTGAGGTATGTGTCATTGGTGGTTAATTCATAAACTGCTTTCGACCGTAGTATCATCATGGAGACGATAATTGATCCAGATAGATTGGTGCACAGATCGCTTTCTTATGGATAGACAAGTCTCGAGTCTACAGTGTGGGGATATTGGAGTGAGAGTGCAGATGTTTATTAAAGAATAAAAGTACCGAGTATGACCAACATGAAAAGTCACTTGAATGTCTATTCACTCGTCAGTGACATTCTCGATGCTATAGTAATGTGAATGGTTCTTTGACTTATGGTGCTTCGGTTGTTCACAATAAGATTGCTGTAGTTTGACTATACTATAAATCGATCTCTTAGCTATATAGAGCCTTGAGACATATGTTGACTGCAGTAGGTTCATTGTAGAAATATGGTGTGCATCTAGATGAGATCTATCGATCTTAGTAGAAAAAAAATCCTATGCGATTCGTGAGATCGAGTTCAGAAAGTCTTGGATCAAAGTAAGTGTGAATACTAAAAAAGAGTTTTCACTGAAATTACAAGTGAACTCGAGTCGAGCCAATCTTGCATATGATCGATGATAAGATTTGATGAATTTTTTATAACCTTCGTCTAGTCGAAACTTACGATAGAAGAATTAAATCACACAACAACTACACCTACATATTCATTACTTTCATTTTGTTAGATTGTCACTACATATTGCTAGATATCACTAGTGGATCATGAAACTCGTCGAGCGTAGTCTTGATGATCGATGATCCTTGATGGACAGAGTTGAAATTGTTCCAATCCATTGAAAGGAGTTTCAATGATAGTTTGATGGAGATTAAAATATATCCACTATCAGATAGAATAGAACCAACGAGGTCATATATAAAAGAGATCTTGACTGATCGAAATATCGAATAGCGATTTTGAATTGCAATAAGATTTAATTATCAATTTGATTGATGATTGGACTAATATATAAAAGATACATGAAGAACTTACTAAGAGTTAGTAAGTTATAGGAGGACTAATTTATAAATATTAATAATTATTTGATTTGATCAAATATAGATTGAATTAAATCAGATCTAATCTGATTGGATTTGGTTTAATTTAGATTTTCTAGTCCAAATAGGATTTGAACTTAATTTTTAATTGAGTTTGACTCAACTTAGATTCAAATCGGATTCGAATCGAATTAAAATTTTGTTAGAAAACTAGAGTCACACCAGACTGGGACTCTCTCTCTTTATCCACACTTCCATGGGATGCCCAACTAGGTTTGTATCTAGAGAAAGAAGTGGCGCAAGAGAAAGTGGGGTGCAAAATAAGATGGGGTGATGGAAAGAGAAGTCCTCTTTTAAGGACTCTAACCAACTCCATCTAAACCCTAACTAATCTCTATTTAAATCTTAATTGTTCTCCAAATATTAAATCAAAGAAAGAAACCTATAAAAATATTTTCAATATTTTTATTGAGAAAAGAAATATAAATTCTAGGCTATGTTGAAGATTTTACTCTAGCATTTAATAATATTAGTATAAGTATTCTATTAGCAATTGATTCTCTAGATTGCGAAGAAAGAAGAGACAAAATAATAAGCTCAACAAACTAGTAAGGAATCAATATCTTTTTAATTCAAGTAATAAATTAAATAATTTTTCTTGCTAATGCTAAGCATATAAAAAAATTATTATATTTTATAAAATAATTTATAGAATTGAGAATTCATGTTTGTTTAAGTATTCATATTCGTACTCAAAAGAAAAATTTAAAATGTCATATCTCAACCAATGATCAGGTCAGATAATTGCACTTATACCCTACGAAGTTGATTGATTATTGTAGTTAAGGTTGGCAAAATATGATCCGATCCGTGTTCAACCTACCATAAATAAGTTTAGGTTTAGACTAAATCGGTTTGGATCATAAACAGATTAACTCATTTAATCTATTTAATATTTGGATCAGATTTAGGTTTCAGACATCTAACCAATTTAATCTATTTAATATTCAAATCAAGTTGAGTCAAATAATCTGTTTATCCCATTTAATCTATTTAAGATATATTTAACCTATTTAAAACTTGCTTAATATGTTTCTGATCTATTTAACGTGATCCGTTTAACCTATTGAACTCTTTTAACCCATTTAACATGTTTATCCTAACTAGATCTATTTAATAAACGGGTTAAATGGGTTGGATCGAATGTTAGATGTATGTCCTAGAAGTCGATTGGACTGACATATTAATTCTTTCTAAGACATAATTTCGTACTTCATCTAATTATTTAGAACAGTTAATTACCATTTATGTAGTGTATATGTCCATGAATTATCCAATGACTTAACAAGATGATGATATATATTCTCAAGAGTTAAGAATTTGAGGATGTGTCATATATGGTTAATTCATAAACTGCTTCTGACCGTAAGATCATCACTGAGATGGTGATCGATCCAGATAGATTGGTGCACGGATCACTTCTTTATGAATAGATGAGTCTTGAGTCTATAGTGTGGAGACACTGGAGTGAGAATACAGGTGTTTGTTAGAAAATAATGATACCGAACATGACCAACACGAGAAGTCACTTGGATGTCTACTCACTCATCAGTGATATTCTCGATGCTTTAGTAATGTGAATAATTTCTTGACCTGCGGTGCCTCGGCTATTCACAACGAGATTACTATAGTTTGACTATACCATAACTCGATCTCCTAGTCATACGGAGCCTTGAGATATATATTAGCTGTAGTAGATTCATTGTAGGAATATGATGTACACCTAGATGGGATCTATCAATCTTAATAGAAAAAGAAAAGTCCTATATGATTCACGAGATCGAGTTCAGAAAATTTTGGCCAAAGCAAGTGTGAATATTGAAAAAAATTTATATCGAAATTCATAAGTGAACTCAAATCGAGCCAATCTTGTATATGATAGAAGATGGGGTTTGATGAGTTTTTCATAACCTCCGTCTAGTCAGAACTCATGATAGAAGAACTAAATCATATGACAACTATATCTAGAGATTTATTACTTTTATTCTACTGGATTATCACTACATATTGCTAGGTGTCACTGATAGATTGTGAGACTCGTCGAGCATCGTCTTGATGATTGACGATCCTAGATGGACAGAGTTGGAACTATTTCAATCGTTTGAAAGGAGTTTCAATAATAGTTTGATGGAGATCAAAATATATCTCACTATCAGATAGAATAGAATTTATGGGATCATATATAAAAGAAATTCTGACTGATCAAAATGTCGAATAGTGATTTTGAATCATAATAGAATTTAATTATTAATTTGATTGATGATTAGATTAATATGTAAAAGTTACATGAAGGACTTATTAAGAGTTAGTAAGTTATAGAAGCACTAATTTATAAATATTACTAATTATTTGATTTAATCAAATATGGATCGAATTAAATAAGATCTAATCTGATTGGATTTGATTTAATTTAGATTTTTTAGTCTAAATAGAATTTGGACTTAATTTTTAATTGAGTTTGACTCAATTTATATTCGAATCATATTCGAATTGAATTGAAATGTTGTTAGAAAATTAGAATCCCATTAGATTGGAACTCTCTCTTCTTATCCATGCTTCCATGGGACACCCAACCAGGTTTATGCATGGAGAAAAAAGTGGTGCAAGAGAAAGGAGGGTGCAAAATAAGATGGGGTGGTGGAAAGAGAAGAGTCCTCTTTTAAGGACTCTAACCAACTCCATCAAAACCCTAACTAATCCCTATTTAAAAGGGGATAAAGGGGGTGCCTACACATGAGATTATATGGTGAATTAGAAAGCTTTGGGGCATGTAAGAAAGAAGAAAAAGAGGGATGGTGTGCTGGTTTGGTGAGGTGCACAAAAAGAAAAAGAAAAAGGAGAGGCACTCCATGTGATGGATATCTCACCCTCTCCCTCTTCCTACGTCTATGAGATGGATATAGTTCTTCTCTTTTTCTCTCTTCTTATGTCCATGAGATGGATGGCTTCCTCTCTATCATCTGGTCCAAGAGTTGGACACAGTAATCTCTCTTCTTCTCCTCCATGATCAGTCTAAGAGTTGAACGAGAAGAAAAGAAAAGAGATTAGATCTCTTGTTCTTCTTCTTCAGATCTTCTTCTTTCTCTTGAGAAGAGAAAGAAAAAAAAAGTTAGATTAGATATGATTTTTTGATCCTCCTATGGATCTCTTTGATTTTCTTGAGAAAAGAATTAAAAGATATCAAAGATTCGATAATCCAAAGAGCGATCTTTGCAAGAAAACTAGCACCTCGATAAGATCGAAATTTCTTGATCAGATCAGTCTTATGTGGATATTTGTAGAGGTTGGATATTTATGCGACTTCAAAAGGATCTTAAAAATATCTACAGATTATCAGATCATGGATTCAACGGACTATGAAGATTATCATTGGATTGCGGTGAAGATCTATCCGTACAAAGATAAAAATCAGATTTTTATTCTTGTATAAATCTTAATCTTATACATATAATGATTCCTAGCTTATATTGAGATATGATCTCTATATGCATGCTTGATTAGATTAGATCTAATTAGAGATTTATTTTAATATCGTTCTGACATAAAATTATCCTGGTATAACGTTGATATGTTATATTGTATGGTTGTCCTAGAATGATATTGAAAAAAATTTTAAATTCTCTTATGCTACATATTTAAAATTTTTTAAAATTTTTGCATGCATATCGAATTACC
The DNA here is from genome assembly GCF_000442705.2 of Elaeis guineensis. NCBI lineage: Eukaryota > Viridiplantae > Streptophyta > Magnoliopsida > Arecales > Arecaceae > Elaeis > Elaeis guineensis. The sequence goes on from NC_025996.2 coordinate 59,304,642, forward strand.
ATGTGATGGTATTTTTTGACAGTAGTATCAGAGCCATCTTATTATTGCAAGATTAAGATTAGATTTCAGATCTGAAAATTATTGTCAAATCTAAAAATAAATGATTATGGAAAGGAGATGGAGTTTAAGATCTAAAAATTATTTTTAAAATTTAAAAGTTTGAATAATTGAAATTCATATGATGGATTTTATAATCTAAAAATTTATTTTTAGATCTGAAATTTAGATTATTTTATGTTCATGCATTGATTTCAAGATCTAAAAATTATTTTTAAGATTTAAAAATTTGATTTCTTATGTTCATACATCCATAAATTCGGTATCTAATTTTTATGCGTTGTGAATCCTATTAGATCTAAATTTATCTTTATTATATACTCATGCATGACATGATGTTCATAGATAGAGATTCATCTTAATGTGATCTTTCATGATATGGATATTTTTCAAGTTAGAGTAATTTCATTGAACATAGATTTTATAAATCAATCTTAGATTATCCTGATATAAGGTTGTCTTGGTATAAAGAGAGTCATTATATAGTATAGTTATCCTAAGATGAAAAGAGATTGATACATAAAATATCATAAGAAATTAGCATGAATATAAGGACTATGTGATAGTCACCTATGTGTTTTTCTTGGATACATGCGACGATCTCCATGAATCACTGCAAATCTTAGGAGTATGATTGTATCATGAATATACTTTAGATGGATGCAATCTCAATTTATGGTGAGAAACCAAAAGTTAAGTTCAATTTGGAATAGGTTGATCTATTGGTGTCTAAGGAATGAGACTTACTAAGAGTTAGTAAGTTATAGGAGGATGAAAAAGAGTTCTACTGGACTGGAACTCTGTCAAATAGTAATTATTGCCATGTTTATTTAATTTGATCAAATAATTGAGGTTCTAATCCTAATCAGATTAAATCTGATTTAATTTGATTGGAGTTAGTTTAATTTGAGTTAAATTGGGTTTGTTCTGATTCGAATCGAATAGGATTCAAAATCGGATTAGGATTTAGACTCATTTTAATTTAGGATTGGATCCTAATCAAATTAAATCAGATTTAATTTGATTAGATTTGGTTTGAGTTTGACTCAAATTGAATTTAATAAATCTAATAGGATTAGATTTAATAAATGCTTGACCTAAATCTATTTAGATTGGGTTTGACATAATCTTATCCAATTATTTGACTTGGACTAAGATGGGATCCAAGTCCAATGAGTCCACGCCCCATATGGTTTTTACATCTATATTTTCACGTAGAAAAGAGAGAGGGTGTGGGATTTGTTTGGCATGGAGAAATTAAGGGATGAGAGAGAGATGGGCTGCAATAAGGAGATAGACTCCAAGTATATCTCCAATAAATCCAACTAACCCTAACTCTTTAGTTTAAATAGGGATAAAGGGGTGCCTCCCATGAGATAAGATCTATCTTTGATGCCCCCCATGAGAGAAAAATTCATGAAAGAGGAGAGATGCCCAAGGTTGTTTGGCATGAGAAAATTAAGGGTCTTCAAGGTGGTTGACATCCTCTTCTCTTAATCCTTTCTTTCTTACAACCAATAGTTGATTGTTGAAGGTAACTGCTCTCCCACTTTCTTTATCCAAAAGTTGGACATACCTCCTTCTTCTTCTCCTCCAAAGATGTCTAAGAGTTAGACATGATTAAAAATTAGATTAAATTTGATCTTTTCTCTCCCTCTTAGTCCATGAGATGGACACAAAGGTCTCCTCTCCCTTTTCTAGATCTAGTCCAAGGGTTGAACAAGAAAGAAAAAAGAAAGAGATTAGATCTCTTATCTTTTTTAGTAGATCTTTGATTTTTTTTTGAGAAGAGAAAAGTGAAAAAGAAATCAAATCATTTTCCTATAGATTTATTTGATTTTCTTGAGAAGAGAATTAAAAGATCAAACCGATTCAACAATCCAGGAAGCGATCTTTGCAAGGAAGCTAGCACCCTAATGAGATCGAAATCTCTTGATCAGATCAGCCTCGGTGGATATCTGTAGAGGTTGAATACTTATGCGGCTACGACAGGACCTCGAAGACATCCATGGACTATCTGATCGTGGTGAAGATCTACCCACGCAAAGGTATGAAATTTAGATTCTTTTTTAGATCTTTAATCTTATATTTATTTTGATGCCTGGTGTTTTATTTGATCTCTTTATACATGCTAGTTAGATTAGATCTAATTATTGATCTGAATTTTTAAATCATTCTGATATAAGGTTACTTTGGTATAATGGTTAATAGTTATACTGAATGGTTGTCCTAGAACGATATTGAGAATTCAGATATAAAATTTTTATTCCACTACGTTCTTTGTTAGATTAAATTTTTGAAATTTCTACATGCATACCTATCATCATGTGATATCGATATCCAACATTTCAACCATTAATCAATCCACCAACTGTTGTATTTGTATTTACAGTATTGCATTTATCAAGCCAAGGGTCGCATGTCAATGATATCACTCTATTGTTTGCATTATCCAAGTTGGTTTCTTGTAGGCAAATTATTTCACATTTCGATTGAGAAAGCAAATTGTAGATGAGCTGATATTTCTTTTTTCTATTAATGCCTCTATATTCCAAGATAATATTCTCATTGTTGGGTAAAGCAAGATAACTCCAAAGTCCAAAATGAACAAAGGTGAAGATATATTATTCTCAAAATAATTTCAAGGTGTTCCATTACTACTAGATCAAAAAATGGATACAGCACAACTTCAACACAAAGGTAAAAATGATGAGTTTGCACCTGCTATAGTGCAATGGATAAAATGATAAAGATAATAGTTATCAATCGACAATTTAGCTTTGAGCTTCTTTATGTTCATCTTGGACAAAATTCTTTGGCGCATTAGTGTTTCTACCACTCTTTTTAGTCAACACTCGAGGGTACTAACTTTCCATAGTGATGATATTCTATTCTTTTACGTTATACCGTAGCATGATCTTCCTCACCTATATAGATAAGGCTACACTTATTTCTAAGTTTTTTGATTTTCCTAGGAATAAGGGAGTTTAAGTAAAGAATATCTTCTTGCTTCCACTTAGATTCTTCGAGTCCCAATATCTTAAGCTTTCTTGCACACTATTGTGTGATTCTCTTTGTGCTTGTGGTAAGTGGATGATCTTTGGAGCTGATTTCATTAAAGTGACTCCCAAAATTTGAGTCTGTGTTATCTTTTAGTGGGAGTGCTAAAAGATAGTCTAAAAAAATCTACTTAATTGTTATTGTAGATAAGTAGGTTGGGGTGTTATTGAGCTGCACAAGAGGCTTAGGGTTTGAACTAGTCAACTCCAAAGAGGAAGTGAAAGGGAGTTCAAATTTAAATTCAAATTTGATTTTGAAAGAAAGGTTGTGAGGACCAAACTAAGAGTGTCAATGATCAATGTTGGCACAGTGATTGTGAGCAATGAGTCAAGTGGGTTTTTGGTCAGGACAAGATGGTCGAAACAAATTTTCAGAGAGTGGTCTAGCTCGATCGACTTGATTGAATAGAAAAGTTATAAATTTGCATATTATTTTTCTCCTTTACTAAGGTTTCTCCTAGTAGAGGAGGTCTTGTTCTCATTATGCCAAGTTGGACACACCAAGAGTTATTGGAGGGAGATTTGCTTGGCATTCCATTCCAAAATTTCTATTCATTAGACCTCCCCCATCATTTGATCATCTTGAGAATCTGAAGAGGAATCATCGAATTGACGAGCCTATTCCCTAACAAAGTAAATAACTTGAGTAGTATATGTAAATGGCCCAACTGTAATGTTGACTTGCTCAGGGATGCTTTCTAGGCGTTTGGAGAAGAAAACAATGCTGAAATTGTATGGTTCTTCCTATTGAAAGCTTGATCTACTTTAATAGGGACACCAAAAATTAGCACTATCATTGTGATTGGATCCATTGCCCAACAAATAAGAGGAAGGTTATGGATGGATACACCTAGACTAATTCCAGTGGTGAAGGGTGAAACTATCACCTCTAATATAGCCCCTCAACATTAACTTATGGATAATTTGATTGTCAGAAAAGGATATGAAGAACTCTCTTGAAGTAGTTTATCTAGTTGTTTATGATCCATATTTTTTGGCTTTATGGGGAAGGGTTGTGCAGACATCATCAATTTTAATGGGTTGTTCAAAAGATTTGACATGCACCACTCCATCCAAAAAGGCAAAGATTTCAGCCATTTTACTGGAGAAAGGGAGAAACGCTTTAGTGGAGGGATGGCGATTAGGGATGTGGGGTGGGTGTTTGGCGATATTAGGGCTTTGCAGGTTTCTTTACAACTTTTGCTGGTGTGCCTGAACTAAAAGAGTAGAAGAATCGGATAGACTTTTTTGCAATTGGCCTTCCAATGCTCAGTGCTTCTGCAACAGAAGCAAGCACCAGATCTTTTCTGTATTTGATTGCATTAGCATGAGTTATAGTTTTAAGAAGAGTGGTCATCTTTTTATCGCTATCCATATCGGATCACTTCAACTTCTGAAGTGGGACACCACCACCAACTTTTAGGAATGATTCTTCTTTCTTGTTAGAGCAACATGTAGAACTCAGTATGGGGTGATAATGACAAATGTGGGTCCAAGCTCTGTTAGCTACTGGCCGAGGTGATTTGTAGGAGCAAACTTTTCTCTAGCTTGAGATAAGAAGTGAAGGATGGGATGTGGGAAGGTTCAAAGGAGTAGCTTGTTGGAAAGAAGGATGAGAGGGTGTTGATCTCATTGATGGTTGGGAAGGTGGTTAGGAAGGTGATTAAAATAGAGTGCTTGATGTTCCACTAAGCCTCTCCTTCACTTAAGGACGGCTACACACTAACCAATGAAGAAATCAACGTTGGACTCCTCCAAAGCTCATAGCAATGCCCACCAATGTTGATTAGGGTCCAAACTAGGGTGGAGTGGAAGAAAATGGCAATGGCGGATAAAAGAATTAAGTCAGAATTGCTATATTTTAATCTCTAAAATTATAAAGAGAATCATAGCCCCTTTGAAGGATTATGGAAAATCTAATTGGCACACAAAATAAATTTTGAGGGTTAATTAAAACTTTTTAAGGCTTATTTTGATAGTTGGGCCCAAAATCCAATAGGATTTGTGGACTGGGAGGATGTTTTTTCTCCCTATGAAATTCAGATTAGCCCACTTCGGAGGCATTCTGGATTTCTATAAATAGCCTAGTCTAGTCTGATTTAGATAGTTGTATTGGTCTAGTCCATAATCCTATAGGATTTTTGATCCCACAATCCAAACGGGCCTTTAAAATTTTGGGTTCAATGTGTTTGTCACCCAAACTTAAAGTGGTGTTGTTATATATTTTTTCATCCCCAAAGGATTGAGGGTGTTGTAGTTTGTTTAGCTAGTCCATTAATGGTATTAAGGGCTGGATAGATGGTGAGGCCAAATTGATACAAAAAATAATCTTTTGATGTTAATTAAAACTTTTGAAACTTTTGGATGCTTGTGTTTTTGCTCAAAATTGAAGGAGTGTCATTATATTTTTCCCTCTATTTGGCATATTGACCTTATATCTAAATCTTGTAAGGGCTTTAACAAAACCAGTGCACTTGTCGAATGAACACCTGATGGTATTTCGGAGGTAGCGTAACTTTGGAATATCAAGTAATGTCAGCATATTGATCGAAACCATCCATTTGCCCTGGGACAACCAAATTAAGAGTCTAAACCATCCAAGACTAATCACCATAATAAACGAAGAACACCCGAAAAACTATTGGGCAAATCTCTGGCCTGAGATATCCGGCATATATTACATCTTCATGAGACTCTCAAGAGGAGAACCGACAAGTAGATCATCCAACAGCGGAAACTAGAGCTTAGCTAAGGATCTAGGAGCATATCCTAGCTAGCAATAGAAGTACAAATGGGTCCAAGAATACATCCCAAAAAGCTACCCCCAATTCTTTGCTCTCTATCTTCACACCGTGCCTTTCATCTAAATTGTTTCATTGCCGAGGGTCCGGACTTTGGAATCAAAACAGTGAGACTTGTCGGTAGAATCACCGTCACCTTAAAGTGAAAACCAAGCCGATTGCGCATCGGTCGAGACATCGGTCATCGTATGGCGGTGTGCTGACCAACATGTAACCCTTAACCCCGGGATCGGGCTGTGTCTTTCATTATTACGTGAAAGAATGATGGACCTTTTTAACATCAGCCACTCGATCACTCCATGCAAAAGCTCTACGAACTCAAATCTGTGCAGCTCTCGAAGCGATCCTTGCGCGATCCAACGGTGAGTTGCGTGGAAGACACGGCGGTCCGTCCTTTCCGTCGCAGCAGGAGGGCGGGAAATCACTGTGGCGTCAATAAATTCCTTCCACTGGAAGAAAAGCGACCGCTCGAGGAGTCTCTCAATCGAAATTAAAAGGCGTCCTCCGTTGCTCGCGTCTTTCCCCCGGGAATCAGCCACCTACGTATCGAATCAGTCAACTCCAAGCCGATCGGCGTCTTCCTCTTCTCTTCTCTTCTTCGCTCTCAGTCATCGGAATATTCGCCAAGGGAGGAGATGTGTGTTCTCAAGTGCCTCTGGGAGATCTTCTTCGGCAGAGAAGAAGAAAGCCATGGAAGAAACGATGGAGATTATTATCTGACGAGGCCACTGAACCAGCGTTTCTCACCGGCGACTGAAGCTTCTGCTTCAATTCCTCTTCCATCTTCTAGCTCTGTAGTCCATACAAAGTTATCTTCTCTTTCGGAGAAGAAACCGCCGATCTCGGCAGAACCAAGCACGAGATCACCGGCAAAGCCTCATGAAAGTTGTTCGTCGTTTAGAGTTTCTCCAGATCCTTCTATTCCCTTGTCGAAGGCTTCCCCATCTCCTCCTGCTCCACCGATGAAGACTTCTCCGTCCCCTTTTCCGTCTTCTTGCTCTGCTGCTGCTTTCGGATATCGTGTGAAATCATCCTTTACAATTACTTCTCCTTCGGAGAAAAAGCCGCCGATCTCGACAGAATCCAGCAAAAGATCTCTGGAAAAGCCTGGTGAAACTTCTCCACCATCGATCTTTTCTCCATCTCCTTCTCTTCCCTCGCCGCAGGTTTCTTCCCCGTCTCCTCCTCTGCCATTAAAGGCTTCTCGATCACCGCTGCCACCTAAGAAGGGATATGTTGCTCGGTTCGAAGCGCCTTCGTCAAAGATAGGAAATGTTGCCCAATGGAAGGTTTCTTCGGGTTCAAAGACGCTAAATGTTGCTCAATTGAAGGATTCAAGGATGGTAAATGTTTCTCAATCGTTGGATTCCTCGGGTCTTTCTCCATTATCAAAGGCTTCTCCACCTCCTCCCCCACTCAAGCTTCCTGAATCTGACGAAGGATTACCGGAACCACCAAAGATTGAGCAGAGGAGCAGATATGAGATCCCGAAGCATCTGAAGGAGCTGATCGAGAAGGACATGGTGCCGCCAGTGCTCAGAAGGCCATTGTCTCCATCAAGTTATGCTGACTATTTTGGTACTTTACTTTATTCCGAGGACTTTTACTTAGAGGTAACATGATTATATTTCTCTCTTATCTCTTGTTTCAGCACTGCTTGTCACACTCCTGAATTAAAAGCATATGCCGAGAGATGTGCATGCACATAGAGCTGGGCCCTACGAGCATGGGAGCCAATAACCTGCCAGAAAAACGAATATAACCGATCTAACAAAAATTCAACGACAAAGATACGATTACAAAAATTTTGAGACTTGAATTTGCCACATGCCAAAACCCCAAATCAACCATAAGTTTAGCAGCAAGGTAGGACTACAATTTAGTCAACATAACCTCTTCTCAAAATTTTTAAAAGGTGCAACTAGTTCTGTAAAACAATGATTACAAAGAGGGTTTTAAACAAAACTATGAATAAATGATCCATCTAACCAGTCTAGGACTTTGTTCCAAGCTCAATTTTCAACCTCTCTCCCTCACCTTCTATGCTTTGGGCTTTGAAAAAGAGTGAATGAAGAAAGATGAGCTAAAAGCCAAGCAAATAACCAACAATCATAAACAAAGGATCAAGTAAGTATAACAAAATGAACTTTGAAAAATTTTTCGATGCATGATACAAAAATTACTTATTTAAAAATGATAGGATAGCCATAATACATTCGCACATATATCTTCAAGGAGTTATATTTAAAGCATTTTCCAACAAGTATTCCATACATTATTCCAAGTTGTATTTTCTAATTTATTACCACAATTAGAGTTTCTTGTGTACATGCTTTCAATGAACAATTTATGATTATTTTCTAGAGGAGTTTCTCAACCATCCTTGTGAGAGGGTCCAAAGTATTGCATTTAATCCATGTAGAGTAGGGCCAAGTACTGCATTCTTATACAGTAGGCCCAAAGTACTGTATGTACCCCTACAAAGTAGGTCTAAAGTATCGCATTGAACTCCTGTAGAGCTGGTGCAAAGTGATCAAGTTCCAGAACAATCAGAATACCAGTACATAACCTTTATTGGCAAAATGCAATCAAATTTAGTGTCCGAAGCAAACACACAAGATTCAATTATTTCACCAATACCATTTCATCCTATTTTCTAATTTACAAAAATAGATTAAGCAGTTTATGAAATCCTTAATCATACATGGGTATCCGAAAAGTTTCAAACATTTGGTATGTAATTATATGCATGGTTTTCATAGAAGTATTCAAATACTTTCAAAAATACAAGATTCGTAGTATCAAGCAAATCTTTCTAATGATTTTAATATTTTCCTGCAAACATGACAATAGTCCATAATTATAAATTCACATGAATGTCAAAAGTATCCAAGAGTTTCAATGTTATGATAGCCTCATTTTGATCCAATTTATATCATACAATAAATATTAGGCAAGAACGAAGATTGACATTTTGGTTTTAATGTAATGCGATGGCTAATATTACCATGTCATATGATATTGAGCATGACACATGCCAATAATAGTGTGATGACATGGATGTGTGCCAGTGGTGGAACACATCTTGTGCCAACTTGCAACGGACACTCCACTTCATTATCCATTCACGTGTTAAGGTAACTCAATAAGGTAGTTAAAAGAATAAAGAAGATGAAAACCTTGCTTGGATAAATGCAACAACCATTCCATTCCGTTCTATTGCCCACGCTTACTTACGCTTAGCTACTGTGACTCGGGGATCAAGGCAGGCAGCTAAGGGACTACTTGACCATAGTTCCAAACTAGGAGCTAAAACTCAAGGAGATATTCTCTATAGAACTCAGTTCCCTGGTTACTTGCTCTCCAAACCCCCTGAACAATAGGTCCCACCCGCGCTGCTTGCCTGCTTGTTTTGCCCTCGCTTCTTTCAATGCGTTGCACCGACATTGTATCATCTTGGCACAATATTGACCAATATAGTCCAAATTTCTAATCATTTAATAGAGAAACATGCAATCTATTTCAAAAAAGTATCTTACAAAGTGGATTATACAAGTTTCCAGGCATTTATAATAATTATCATAACTATTTTAGAGATATGTAGTTAAAAATACTCTAGTTAGGTTGAGGTTACTTACAAAGCATGCTGAATCCAACAAGAGAGCCATTGTACTCAAACACAATCTTCTTTAAAACCTAACAAATATAAATAATCTAGACATCAACATATAGCCCCAACAGCCCTTTAGTAGGTCTAAGTATCATATCAAAATCTATATTATTCTCTTAATCCAACTAATCTACAAAATTTTATGCAAGACATAAATATAACAATTATTGAAATAAAGCTCCAAAAATTATGAATTTAGTAAAAAATATTTTAAATAAATAGGAGAGCCAATTTTATGCTTACGTTGGCCAAATTGAGCAGTCCTAATGGATCCCTTCAATTTTAGGCCTAGACTTTCTGTTAAATAAGATCGATCCATATTAACAAATTTTAAAACTAAAAAGCATAGTATTATTACCATTGGAGTCCATAGAGCATGGTGGTTCTATACAAGGTTCGTTGAACTAGTAGCGTGACCTGTATTGATCAACTATTGGCGCGGCATAGTATGGATCCATACCATGCCAGAGGGTAACAAAAAAGGGTGAGGGAGGGAGGGGGGAGAGAGAGAGGGAGGGACAAGAAAGGGAGAGAGAATCGTAACCCTAATCTTATAGGGGGTTAAAGAGATAAAGAAGGGGAGAAAGAGGGGCAAGGAGAGAGGGGAGAGAGAGATTGAGAGTCGTTCCTCGATATCTTCACTGAAAAATCATGGCCACAGTTGGAGATAAAGGAGGTGGCCGAGAAGGCCAGCATGGGGAGATCGAGCATGGGGACTATATAAGGGGCTCGAGATCATCAACGAAGGCTTCCATTGCCCTCATCTTGAGATCTATTGCCATTTGAGTAGGAAGAGAGAGCACTGGAACGAGAGAATGAGGGAGAGAAATGACACGGGGGAGAGATGGACCATGGGATCTTGAGACATAGATCATGTGAGATCAATCAAGGAGACCGTGGGGAGGGGAGGTGCGCTTAAGATTTTATTAGGCATCGAACCATCCTAATTTTCTAAACCATTCTGGTTCTTGACCGGTTTGATTTGATACATCCCAAACTGCCCGATTTGAGAAGGTTTGTCTAACCTTGGTTCTATAAGTATAGGCTATATCACTGGACTCTTGCCATAGGTGACTGGAAACATAAAACTAGAGTTAGATTTTTCTTTAAATCTACTACCAAACAATAATATTTATCCATTTATGAGCAATAAAGTTTTCTCGATTAGGCCTCTAGCTAAAAGCCGGGGCCTTGAATCTAACTTCCTTTATCCAAAGTGGTGGTCTCTTCTCCCTACACCAAAAAACCCACATTAGATTCTGTTGGGTATAAAATACCCCCCAGCCGAAGTTCGTACCAGGAGTGATCCTCCCGGGACTCTACCGACGTCCAACCTTGGGCGACATCTTTCCGAACCTCTCCAGCGGCCGAGCTTCCGCAATATTCTCAAGTTCTGCCGACGGATAAACTCCCACAGCTTCTTCCACAAGTGTCGACCGGGTTCCTCCGACGGATGAACTCCTGCCGCATCTCTCGGGCTTCTCCAGCGATAAGCTTCTTCGGTTGTCCATCAGGCTGCTCCAAGTGCTCTCTGGATTCTACTATCGGCCGATCTCCTACAAGGGTCAACCGTTCTCCGGACCCCTTCCAGATCTTTTCTGACAGGATTCGATCGACTCCAATCCGAATTTCTTCCAGAACTACGTCAGTTCGTCAGTGGTCGAACTTTTCCAACAGCAGATCTCCACGACGGACGGACTCCATCCAAGTTTCTACGGCGGTCGACCGCCTTCTGGGTTTCATCCGGGCTCCTATGGGAGCCGGATTTCTTCCCCGAACTCCTACTGCAGGTAGACTTTGTCCGAGCTCCTACGGGAGCCGGACTTCAGCCCTGAGCTCCCATTGCAGGTAGACCTCATCCGAATTCTTACAAGGACCGGACTCCGAGCCTTCACCGCAAGCGATCTACTCCGAGCTTCTGCTACAAGCGATCTACTCCGAGCTACTACTACAAGCGGACTACTTCAAATCTCTACTACGAGCGGTCCGCGTCGGATTTCTACTGTGAGCCCCCACCCGAGCTTCCATTGTGAACGAATTCCTTCCGGACTTCTATTGCAGGCAGGCTTCGGCCGAGCTTCCTCAACAAATGATCCCCATCCGGACTTCTACGGGAACCAGAATCCGACCGAACTTCTGTAGCGGACAGATTCCGGACGAACTCCTACGATGCACGGGCTCCAGCAGCCGAACCCCTCCAGCGGGTGAACCTCTCCAGCGCCATCCGACATCCACTGCCGGTCGACCTTCTGCTGGATTCTGCGTGAAACTGAACTTCGTCCGCAGAAAGCCCTTGACCGAGGTTCGGCTGACAGGCCTGGACTCCCTGGCAAGCCACAGTAATGGCCGCGACTCTGCTCCACTTCCTATAACGGATCTCACGTGGCTCCATCATGCTCTGGCAAGTCACGACAACGGACATCACTCTACTCTCCACAACAGGCTCCACGTGGCAGGCCACGACGATGGCCACGACTCCACTCCACTACTCTCCGTAATAAACTCTTCATGGCCCCGAACGGCCCACTACCAGACGGTTACAGACGTCGCTGTCAATCTGTTACGCCCTCCGCCTATAAAAAGGGGGATCCCCAGATATGTTATTCTCTAAGCTCTAATCTCTATCTAAAAACTCTGCTAAAATTTTCGTTTGAGCACTCCATTCTTGTTGAGGCAGAGAACTGACTTGAGCATCGGAGGGTCTTGCCGGAGCACCCCCAACTCCGGTTTAGACTTCCTTTGCAGGTCCCGGCGGCGACCACGACTCCCTCGACTCCAACTTCTTCGACGCCGGCAGATTTCTGCATCAACAGGATTGGCGTTAGAGGAAGGGCACTGTGTCTTCGCAGTACCCTTGTTCTTAAAGGAGCGCTCAACGGGACCACCTCCGGTCATCTTCTCCGACATCTCCTCCTCCGGTTGCCTGCCTGATCTCCACCTGATGCCTCCCCGAAGGGCATCCACCAGGCGGTCAACGGCCTCCGCGGCCAGATGTCAGTGAGCTCCGCAAGCCCCGGTCTCATCTTCGATTTTCCAGGCTCCTTCGACGACGACGGCAGTCGGCATGGAGCAGTTTGACCTGCTGGTTCAACAGGTCAGAGGCCTCACCGAAGCAGTGCAGGCCATGCAGCAGCAGCCGCAGGCATCGGTGCGGCTGGAAAGAGCGTCGTCGGAGTTCCAAAATCTGACGACCGGGCGGGCCATATGGGCCAGCCGCCCTGTCTTTCCCAGAAAAGAAAAATAGAAGGCGGAGAGTCCTCCGTCCGATCATGATTCAACCCCCGGAGAGTCCCTGCCTCCGCTCCACCAGAAGACCCTCGAGGCCCGTAATCGAGAGGATCTCCTGGATCAGAGATTTCAGGAGATGAACTGACGGATCGAAGAGCTCCGCCGCGCTCCCACTGCTTACGGTGAGGACATCTACACTGACCCTCCTTTCTCTCAAATGATCATGCAGGAACCAATCCCGTCGAACTTCAAGCTCTCCCAATTCGAGAGCTACGACGGGACCTCAGATCCGGTCGATCACCTGGAGGCCTTCCGGACCATGATGCTGCTCCATGGCGCGCCAGACGCCATCTTGTGTCGAGCTTTTCCGTCTACCTTAAAGGGAACAGCAAGGAATTGATATTCGGCACTGAAGTCGGGTACAATCTTCTCCTTTGACCAGATGAGTCACCAGTTCGTGGCTCATTTCGTCAGCAGCCGGCGTCCCCGACGAGGTTTGGAGTCCCTCATCAACATCAAGCAAAAGGAGGGAGAATCCATCCGAGCTTACGTCAACCACTTCAACGCCGCCGCCCTGGAGGTCCGGAACCTGGACCAATCGGTTGCAATGGCCGCCTTAAAGAGTGACCTTCAAAAGAATGACCTCCTCTTCTCCCTGGAAAAGAAGTATCTCAGAGACTTTGCCGATCTGCTGGCTCGGGCCGAAGGATATGCCCGAGCGGAGGAAGCCTTCAAGCTGAAGGACGAGGAAGCCTCGAAGGAGCGGCAGGCGGGCGACTCCAGCAAGCCCGCAGTTGAAAGAGGGCCGAGTGAAGCTCGGCCACGTTCTCGGACTCCTCTCGGGCACAAGCGCGCCCAGACTCCTCCCCGAGCACGCAGGCAGAGAAGCCCGGACCGCAGGGTTCGGCGGGGCTCTCCCCCAGGAAAATTCCGCAGCTATGCCCCTCTCAACGCATCGAAAATCCAGGTGCTGATGGAGGTCAGGGAGCAGCTTCCAAGGCCAGAAAGGATGTGCACACACCCCGGAAAGCGCAATCCTAACAAGTTCTGCCTCTACCATCGTGACCACGGCCACGACACAGAGGAATGCATTCAACTCCGAGACGAGATCAAGGAGCTCATCAGACGAGGTTGGCTCGACAGGTTCATTCGACACCGGCCTGAGGGTAGAGAGGATCGGCCAAGGGTCCTGCCACAACCTGAGCCGCCGAGAAGGGAAGAGCAGTCCGGAGATCGGCCTCCAATTGGGATCATCAACTCCATCTCTGGAGGACCTCGACGGGGAGCAGGCCTTCTACGACCACGGGATTTGAAAAACCTGTAAATGTATTACTAACGATTTTGCTTTAAATCAAGATTCCTTTCAGATTTGCATATCTTTTCCTTTTGGCATGGACTCGTAACGACAGGGGATAACCCCTTCAGACAACGAAAACAAAGCCATGTTAGGAACAGGAGGAGAACCTTGTCCTAACATGGGCAAAGTTGAAAGTCCGGTTATTTTAAGATCGGACGGGGGGAGAGGCCCATATAACGGCCCTTATGTGCCCTTATGGCCATGTTAAGAACAGGAGGAGAACCTTGTCCTAACATGGGCAAAGTTGAAAGTCCGGTTATTTTAAGATCGGACGGGGGGAGAGGCCCATATAACGGCCCTTATGTGCCCCCACAGCCCTGCTAGAGACAGGAGGAGAACCTCGCCCTAACATGAGCAAAGTCGAAGGTCCGGTTACTTTTAGACCGGATGGGGGGAGAGGCTCTACAACGCCCTTATGTGCCCCCACAGTCCTGTTAGGGACAGGAGGAGAACCTCGCCCTAACATGAGCAAAGTCGAAGGCCCGGTTACTTTTAGACCGGATGGAGGGAGAGGCCCTACAACGTCCTTATGTGCCCCCACAGTCCTGTTAGGGACAGGAGGAGAACTTCGCCCTAACATGAGCAAAGTCGAAGGCCCGGTTACTTTTAGACCGGATGGGGGGAGAGGTCCTACAACGCCCTTATGTGCCCCCACAGTCCTGTTAGGGACAGGAGGAGAACCTCGCCCTAACATGAGTAAAGTCGAAGGCTCGGTTCTTCTTAGACCGGATGGGGGGAGAGGCCCTGCAACACCCATATGTGCCCCCACAGCCTTGTTAGGGACAGGAGGAGAACCTCGCCCTAACATGAGCAAAGTCGAAGGCCCGGTTACTTTTAGACCGGATGGGGGGAGAGGTCCTGCAATGCCCATATGTGCCCCCACAGCTCTGTTAGGAACAGGAGGAGAACCTCGTCCTAACCTAAGCTGAAATCGACTACATCAGGGATAGGAGGAGAACCTCGTCCTGACGCCAACTAAGATCCGATTATTCAAGATCTGATAAGAAAAAAGAGAACCTTCTCGACGGCCCCTCTACGCTCCCGCGATCCCGTAAAAAGTTGGGGAGAATCCTTCTTAAAAAGAGAAGAAGGAGAAAGAGAAAGAGAGATCTATGGTCATGAACGAAAAGGCAAATCAACACGACAACGGCTGGGAACCTTCAAACGATGTCGACGTCGAACAAATCAAAAGACAAAAGAAATTCGATAACGACGACCTAATACAAAAATGAACAAAGAACCTTCGGACAACATCGACATCGAACGAGACAAAAAATGAAAGAAGTCTGGCGGACGACAATTCAACACAACACGCGGACAAGGTAACAAAAAATATCCTTTTCATTTCGTTAACAAGGTATACGTTACAGAGCCCAGAAGGCCCAAAAAAAGAAAAACGACAAGAACAGAAAAAGAGGACACATAGAAGGACGGAAGGCAAAAAGAGCCCTAAGGGGGCCCGGCTTCTTCCGACTTCGAACTTTCGGCTTCGACCCTCATCAGAGAGTGCCTTAAGCTTTCGACTTCTTTCAATTCTTTCTCCCTTATTAGTATCTCCAGATACATCCGATGAAACCGTTGGCTTTCGTTCTTCGCCTCTCGGAGCCTTTTTCTCAGGACCTCGGACTCCGCCTCCGCGTCCTTGACCACCTGCTGCTCGTATATCAGCTGGATCTTCAACTGCTGCAGCTCGGTCCTTCCCTCTCCAAGGGCGACGGATAGCTCTTCTATGGTTCCTCTAGGGATTGGAGTTCGTCGGGGTCCCGAACAGGGACGAACTGGGCTCCTTCAGATAACTGCCTTTGAAGGCGGGCAACCTCGTCGGTCGCCATCCTGAGCTTCCTCCTGTAGTCATCCACCTGCTTGCACCAACCGGCCCGGTATGCATTGTAGTTCGCCTCGACGTCCTGGAGCTGTTGCTGAAGGTCGTAGAACTTCTTCGACCATTCTCGATCGTGGTCGGCCCGAGTCGAAAGCCAGGATGAGCTTCCTTCCAGCTGGCCGATCTTCTCCCATGCAGCCGACAGCTCCGCTCCAAGAGAGCTGATCTTGGAAGCCTGAGTCCAAGATCGGTCGCTGGCACGCCTTTTATGTTCCTCGAGCTCCTTCTCGAAGTTCGCCTTCCTCTGGCTGTAATCCATGATCCCTTTCACGTGGATGTTCCGGAAGTAGGTGGCCTCCGTAGTGGCCTCTGAGTGGCTCTCCCTCAGCCTGCGAAGTTCGTCCTCCATCTCCCTCGACTTTTTTGTTAAATAACGGACTTTCTTCTCAGATGTCGGATCGTGGACCTCAGCGGAACTTCCTATGGCAAGGAAGCGCTTCGGCATGACACTACCATCGGGAGACAAAAGCGTCAAGGCGCGGCTCATTACAGAAAGAAAAAAGAAAAATAAGAGAAGTTTTCCACAAGGAGGAGCCCAATTTTATTGATTGAATGTCTCTTAAAGACAAAAGGAAAAAGAAAAATTGCAGTGAAAGAAAAATACAAAGTCGAGGTCTCAGACCTCCGAAGCAGGAGTTGGAGAGCCCGGTGTTCTTGGAAGGGGGGCTGCGGTGGCAGCGGGGCAGCGACAGTAGGAGAGGGTCCGGCTTCATCTTCAGATGCCTCATCCAAGAAGCTGAAGTCGAGCTCGGGAAATTTCTTGATCATCTTCTCTTGACAGAGTTCGAATCCTTTGATGAATGCATCTTGGCCGAACTTGACGTTCAGGTCCCTCATTTCAGTGGAGGCCTTGAACTCCCACCGCTTGGCCCCTGGCCTCCGAGATCAGAACCGGAATCTGCTCCGTCAAATTTGCGACCTCGGCCTCCGTCTTCCTCACCATCTCCTCCGAGGCCTGCTTTTCTTTTCAAGTACCTCTTGGAGGTTGGCTACCTCGGCAGCTTTTTCCTTGAGGCGGCGGCCTCGGCCCGGCGATCTTCCTCTGCCTGGATAGCGTCCCCCTCGCCTTGTTCATCGCCTCGATGCTGGCGAGGAGCTGGTGCCCGATCTGCAAGGGCGGCCAGAAGGTCAGAATGAAAGCTGAGAAGTTAATTGAATGAAGGAGCGAGGGGAAGGAGGAAAGTGAATCTGCTTACCTCGAGAAAGGACCCCAGAGAGTCCCAAACCCGCTGTTCGGGATCGGCGCGAACGATCCTCTGGATGACTTCGGGCAGGACGCACCCATCGACCAGTCACTTTATCAGGTCTCTGTCATTAAAGGGATTCTCCACCGGCTTTTCTCGAAGCCGTGGGATTCTTCGATGGCAGCTCGGCGGCCGCTGACCCTGCGGGCCACCGTCTTCTTTCTCCTCCCCCTCTCAACCCCTGGCACCTCCTCGGAGCGGGCCCCCGAAGCGGGAACCTCGGCGGGTGAACTCCTCGAAGAGGCTCGGGGAACTGGGGGCTCGGTGTCTGAAGGAACATCGACAGTGAGGGCCGCTTGGGCTGGCGTGGCCGAGCTCGTCTCCTCCATTCTGGCCTTCTTTGCCGACCCGGAGGGCGCCTTTTCTTTTGTGAACCTTGAGGCCCCTGGCAAGCATCCGCGCTGCTTCGGTGTCCATTCCTAAAAAAAAAAAAAAGAAAAAAAAAGATAAAAAAAGAGATCAGCAACGGAGTGAAAAAAGGAAGAGGTGACGCATGGTTAAAAAAAAAAAGGGAGAGAGAAGAAGAAAAGAAGAAGAAAAGGAAAGATGGAATACTCGCAGGATCCAGGGGACTCAAGCCGATGTTGAACAGAAATTGCTCCTTCAGAAGGTTGGAAAGGGAAGGAGTTGGATAACTAAGAAGTTTTCGGACGGCTTGAAGGTCGTCCTCCTCCAGGCTAGGAGCCCGACGGACGGAGTCCCTTAGGGAGCCCCAAGAGGGCAATCCCAGCTTTAAGGTCGGACATTGGACGTAGAGGTACTTCCCCTTCCAGTTATGGATAGAAGAGGGAGCACCTTTCAGCAACCCCTTCTTGCCGAACTGAGAGGAGAAGTACCATCAGTCCTTTGCCGAGGGGTGGCGCTTGAAGGTGTAAAAATACCTAAACAAAGGAAGAGATGGCTGAACTTCGACTATGTGGCAAAGGGAGAGGAACCCTATCAAAAATCTAAAGGAGTTCGGCGCGACTGAAGCTAAAGAAATGTCTAGAAAATGGAAAAGAGCGACGACGAAGGACGGAAGCGGAAGCCGGAGCCCAGTACGGAAGGCCTCTTGGTACAGACAGAAACGGCCAGGTGAGGGGGTGCTAGCCCGGTCGGCGGGACCAAGAAGCTCCAGATCGTACTCCGGAGGAACTCCATACTGAACCCTTATCAGTAGAAGTTCGTCCGGAGCCAGAGAACAGGGAATGGCATCCGGCACAAAAATCGGACGAGGTCCAGCCCTAGATATGGGTTCATCTACAGTATGAAGGTTCTGAGTGACTGAGGCAGACGAACTCCTGGAACCGCTAGAGGCGGAGGTGCCAGAAGATATTTCAAGCAAAAATCCTAAAAATCCCAGAAAAATCGGGAGAAATAAGAGACGAAAGGTCCGTGGGGAACCAGACAGGTGGAATGTGGTAGAAGAAAAATGAAGAAGAAGGAACACCTAAATGACGAGAGAAGAAACAAAAGTTTTGGAACTAACCTAAGCTGCTCTGAAGGATGCAGAGATGCAGGGATAGGGATGACTCGAAGAACACCTAGGGCCAAAACGGACGTCGAGGAAGGTCAGAGCTCTCAGAAAGAAG
Organism: Elaeis guineensis; assembly: GCF_000442705.2. NCBI lineage: Eukaryota > Viridiplantae > Streptophyta > Magnoliopsida > Arecales > Arecaceae > Elaeis > Elaeis guineensis. The sequence goes on from NC_025996.2 coordinate 59,323,511, forward strand.
ACAGGCACCAACAGGACTTTTAGGTAGAATGAAACTCCCGGAGGAAGAAGAGCGGGTTTAAATAGACCCTGGGATCCGGCGTTATAATGATTGCAGATCTCCTCAGGCCGACCCATGTTCGCCACGTGTCCCACTCACCACAGCAGGCGGCTAAAAGCGGCTGACAGCTGGCAAGGCCATTATTGCGCCGTATCTACAGCAACGCTCCAGCGGGAATTTCGAAAAGTCTCTTCGGATCGCCCCGATTTGAAAAGACTCCGGCATGCGCGCATTAAATACCAGGATATCTGAGGGCGGTCGCGCGCAAAATTCAAGGGGGCAACTTCGGCTGTAAAAATTTCTCTATACTTCATTCGAAACTCGAACTCGGAAGTAGGGAGACTGGTGTTGGGTATAAAATACTCCCCCAGCCGAAGTTCGTACCAGGAGTGACCCTCCCGGGACTCTGCCGACGTCCAACCTTGGGCAACATCTTTCCGAACCTCTCTGGCGGCCGAGCTTCCGCAATATTTTCAAGTTCTGCCGACGGATAAACTCCCATAGCTTCTTCCACAAGTGTCGATCGGATTCCCCCGACGGACGAACTCCTGCCGCATCTCCTGAGCTTTTCAGCGATAAGCTTCTTCGGTTGTCTATCAGGCTGCTCCAAGTGCTCTCTGGATTCTACTATCGGCCGATCTCCTACAAGGGTCAACCGTTCTCCGGACCCCTTCCAGATCTTTTCCGATAGGATTCGATCGACTCCAATCCGAATTTCTTCCAGAACTACGTCAGTTCGTCAGTGGCCGAACTTTTCCAACAGCAGATCTCCACGACAGACGGACTCCATCCAAGTTTCTACGGCGGTCGACCGCCTTCTGGGTTTCATCCGGGCTCCTACGAGAGCCGGACTTCTTCCCCGAACTTCTACTACAGGTAGACTTCGTCCGAGCTCCTACGGGAGCTGGACTTCAGCCCTGAGCTCCCATTGCAGGTAGACCTCATCCGAATTCTTACAAGGGCCGGACTCCGAGCCTTCACCGCAAGCGATCTACTCCGAGCTTCTGCTACAAGCGATCTACTCCGAGCTACTACTACAAGCGGACTACTTCAAATCTCTACTACGAGCGGTCCGCGTCGGATTTCTACTGTGAGCCCCCACCCGAGCTTCCATTGTGAACGAATTCCTTCCGGACTTCTATTGCAGGCAGGCTTCGGCCGAGCTTCCTCAACAAATGATCCCCATCCGGACTTCTACGGGAACCAGAATCCGACCGAACTTCTGTAGCGGACAGATTTCGGACGAACTCCTACGACGCACGGGCTCCAGCAGCCGAACCCCTCCAGCGGGTGAACCTCTCCAGCGCCATCCGACATCCACTGCCGGTCGACCTTCTGCTGGATTCTGCGTGAAACTGAACTTCGTCCGCAGAAAGCCCTTGACCGAGCTTCGGCCGACAGGCCTGGACTCCCTGGCAAGCCACAGTAATGGCCGCGACTCTGCTCCACTTCCTATAACGGATCCCACGTGGCTCCATCATGCTCTGGCAAGTCACGACAACGGACATCACTCCACTCTCCACAACAGGCTCCACGTGGCAGGCCACGGCGATGGCCACGACTCCACTCCACTACTCTCCGTAACAAACTCCTCATGGCCCCGAACGACCCACTACCAGGCAGTTACAGATGTCGCTGTCAATCTGTTACGCCCTCCGCCTATAAAAAGGGAGACCCCCAGATATGTTATTCTCTAAGCTCTAATCTCTATCTAAAAACTCTACTAAAATTTTCGTTTGAGTACTCTATTTTTGTTGAGGTAGAGAACTGACTTGAGCGTCGGAGGATCTTGCCGGAGCACCCCCAACTCCGGTTTAGACTTTTTTGTAGGTCCCGGCGGCGACCGTGACTCTCTCGACTCCAGCTTCTCTGACGTCGGTGGATTTCTGCATCAACAGATTCAAATTAGAGAGAGGAAAACCATAATAAAAAGGGAAAGCAAGTTGGGAGAGGGATTAAGCTTATCAAATAGGACAAGAATAGAAGGAATAAGAGAAGAGATGGGAGAAAGAGGATGATTTGGGAGAGATAGCTAGAGATGGAAGAAGGTGATTATGGGTGGTAATCAAGATAGAAAATATGAGGGAGTGACAAAGATGAAGAGGAGAATGGATAGGCTAGTGAGGTGGTTGCTGAATAGTGATAGGATGGGAGGCGCACCAGTAGCTAGCCGTATGGTGGCAGTGGTGATGAGGATCAAGGATTACGCACTTATTTTAGGTAGAGGCGTCGTAATTTAGGAATTGTAGGATTTTAAATATTTGAGAGATTTTATCTTGTTTCCATATCGAGAGAAAATTTTGTTTCTATCTTGACAGATTTTATGTTGTCTATCTTAGGAATTGTAGGATTTTGAATATTTGAGAGATTTTATCTCATTTCCATATCGAGAGAAAATCTTGTTTCCATCTTAGAGAGATTTTATCTTGTTTCCATTTTATTTGAGAGATTTTATCTCATTTTCATATTGAAAGAAAATCTTGTTTCTATCATAGAGAGATAGTATCTTATTTTTATTTTATTTGAGAGATTTTATCTTGTTTTCATATTGAGAGATATGATTTTTACTTTTATTAAGATATGATTTCATTTCCATCTTATTTGAGGGTCTATTTAAAGACTCCTATTGTATTGAAGAAAGTTTAGAATAACAAATCGAAAATTCTAAAGAGGGCTGTTTTTCTTTCTCTTGATTTCTTTATTTTCCTTTGGCTGTTTTTCTTCCTCTTGATTTTTTTGTTTTCTTTTCATTTTATTTCCCTTTCTTATTGGCTATCTTGATTTTTCTTGGTGCCGCATCAAGTGGCTTTTAGTGAGAAGGGAATTTTAGTGGTAGTAGAAGAAGAAGAAGGCAGAAAGAAGAGAAGGAGGTGATAGTGCATGGGATGTGCATGTTGGTAGGAAAGAAAGGGAGCATGGGGGAGCTAGGTCACCTAGGCCCACGGCCCAAATCGGTTTGGGCCTGGTTCATGGGCTTAAGGTGGCACTGGACATTTCAATCTCTAATTAGCAGAATTCCATTTTATCGTCTAGTAGGTATTACAATACGAAGCCATCTGAAAATGGAGGCTTTCTAGAACTAAAATATATGGGAAATTCTATACTATTGCTCTAGAAGCTAATCCATCTACATACAAGAGCACAACAATTATAAAACAAGTACATAGTAAGGAGTTTTTGACTACACATGGCTTGCAAGTCTTCCTTTCATTTTAGATGCCATAATCATGGGCATGCATATAAGAAATGATAATATGCTTTATCTGATGTTCCATAATAAACCATATGGCTTACTTGCTGCTCCATAGCAATTGAATTTTTAGCTAAGTATGCTTCATGCATGAATGTGACAAATGATGTATATAAGGGATGTGATCCTTTTAGTAATTATCACAAGCATACTGCAAAACATCTTTACGAATTGATGTAGAAAAGCAACTTCATGTTTTGTATTGGAGATAAAATTTTGTCACCTTTGATCATTTCCAATATCCATTCGTTAATTCATTGGAAACTTCTTTGCAGTTCATGTTAGGAGGCAAATCCAACATCTGTCCTAGTAGAAATCTTATAGTGGTTGGCTCTAAATAGGATGAGAATGTAATAATTAGAGATATGTCTTGTCTTCTAGCAATGGGGTTCTGCTAACTAGAAGATAGTTTGGGTCCAATGGACTTTGTTTATAAGCTATGGATTGTTAAAATTTGCACTATTATTTTGATTTTTTCATTTCTTTTAGAGGTTTTTGAGTTGTTCAAATTCTTTATAACTTCAAACTATGTTAACTTCTTTTATTCCCATAGTGGAAAACAAATAACTTTTCCATGTCTATATGTGTGTGTGTGTGTGTGTATACATATGCCCACGTGCTCCTTGATGAACATGTGTGAATTTGGGCCAGAAGGCATATGTTGGAACCTGCTTAGATCACCTCAGCTTAATTGTGTGTGCTGTGCATGTTCGTAGGAGAAACCATTCTTTTGTAAGGTTCTAATTTTGTTTCATAATTTTTTAGGGCTTATTGTGATGGAAGCCCATATTAATGTTGTTGAACATAACAGGCTGGTTGAGATATTTATCCATTAGGCCCAACCTACATTACGTGGACATTCCATTTTTTAGGTTTCTTGAAGTGTCAGCACTTTTGCACACTTAGAGCATGTCCTGCTGACATTAAAAAAAAGAGTGCTGACATTTGGTACCCTTTTTTGGGTGTCATGCAAGGAATTACCTAAACACTATATATTTTAAGTCCATGGTCATCATATTTTTAATATCAAGTTATCATGGTTATGAGGATATTTTAAGCAAAGAGTTATTATATGTTTAGGAAAAATTATCATGATTAATTATCAATTTAAATATCCCGATGCATCTTCAATAACCTTAGTTAGATGAATAACTTAAACAACTTGCAAACTCATGGCTATTACATTGTTTTTTTTAAGATGACATATATCTCTCTGTAATCTTTTTTAATTTCTGCTATTTAGATAAGCATCAAAACAATGGCTTGTATTGGTGGTACCATAGTGTACCCATAAGGCATTGGTACATCCCTCGGTATAGTATTCTATTGATATTGCGAGGATCCATGCAGTATATTTAGTCCCACATTAGTTATTCGCCGAGGAGATCTTGGGTACTTTTATAGGCTAAAGAACTCGAATAACACCTTTTGACTGGTTTTGTTGGGTGAGGTCCTGAGTTAATATAAAATGATATCAGAGCGGATCCAGTCCATGGCTCATGTGTACTTAGAGAAATCGCAAGACTAGCCCATTGTCGCTGACCACTAGCTGATTATGGTATTTGTGATTCGATTTGACTAGATTTGAACCGTTGAGCTATCGAGGATAGTTGGGGCATAAAAAAAGAGAGGGGGAGTATGAGAGGACCTATATAGTATACATTTAGTTCCATATTGTTAATTCGCTAGGGAGATCTTGAGTATTTATACAGTACCAAAGAACTCAAATAAGATCTTTCGGCTAGCCTTTTTGGTGAGGTCTTTGGTCATTACAAAATGGTATCAAAGTAGACGTGGCCTATAGCTTATATGGACTATGGGACACTAGAGCAAAGGCCCATTAATGTTAACAATAGGCTGATTATGATGTTTATGATTAGATTTGACTGGATTTGGACCCTTAACCTAGTGAGGATGCCAAGACTTGAAAGCGGAGGATATGCAAGGACCCATGCAACCTGTGTTTGTCTCATCCCTGTTATTCACCAAGGAGATCTTGGGTATTAATATAGCCCTAAGGTATCCAAATTACACCTTTCAACTAGCCATGGGTAAGGTCTTGAATCATTATAGATATATCATATGTGATAACACCAATAGTTTATTTGTATCAAAATGGAACATTATGGTGATAGATTTTATCATACTCATAAGGTACCAATTATGGTACTTCAACCATTGTACATACACTGATACAAATGAACATGCAAAATAAATATAATCAACAATAGTAATTGATCATGACTTAAATGTTAAATCTTATCAAAGTTAGATTATTAAATTACTTCAAACAGCCTTGCCACAACTTGGTATTATAGAAATTCATGAAACTAATAATAAAAAGTAAGATTAATTTTTAAAGCTATATTTAGAAGCACAATATGAAGCAGTAAAAGTCATTTGACCTGCTTATTCCACCTTTTTAGCCAAATACTCATTGGAGCACATAGGTTAAATTGCTTTTTCGAAAGGGAAAAATGGATATTTTTGAAATGTTGGTACAAAATTTTTGCCTTTGAAACCCATTTAGCTTGCTTGATCTAGGAATAGATTAGTCCACCATACAGCAAGAAGAGTTGGAGCAAGTTAATGGTTAACTTATCTACTCTGGGTTAACTTATTATCCTTCCAAACTCAGCTTAATATTCATGACACAAACAAATAATAATTTTTTACAATTTATATTTTAGCAAAGTTATACATTAGTTTTAGTTATATGGTTGAAGATTTAAATGTACATCTTTGATCAAATAAATCAATTAAGAGCCAAAATTAAATCTAATTACAAAATTAAATCAAGTCTGATCATGCTATGAATTGACAGAAATCTAAAGTGGTTGGATATCTTAAGAACATAATTTCTTTTAGGTTCACCAAGCTAGGAGATTGAGGTTCTTTATATTGTAAATTATTAACTCATAGAAATCTGAGCATGCAGCATTTAAATGTATTGTTTTAAGATTACCACCTTAAACTTGATCTTCATCAATAGATATTTGAACTTGTCAGCCCTTCCACTAGCTCAAAAACTTGTATCCAGCAGCAAAGCCAGTATTATTGGTTAGAGGGGGGCAACAAGTAAAAATCAATAATTCATTAAGATATGTAGGTCTTAATCTAGTAGAAGAATCACACATGAAGAGTTAAAGAACCTTCCAGGGGGCTTTTCATGAGAGGTTGAAAGCCTTCCATGAAGAAGTGAGAGAGAGAGAGAGAGGGAGAGAGAGATTTCACAAGTCCAACAACTTTGGAGATTGAGAAAAAGAGAGCATCCTCTATAGTTCTGGATATATTTAACGAGATTTATAGTGTTGATTTTATAGTTTATTGGCCTATGGAAATGTGGGATTTGGGTAGGTCTTCAAAAATTTGATTATCTATATAAGGTAAATATATACATATATACGTAAATACATACACATATAAATATATATCATCACATGAAAGATTTTAAATCGCGTGGGATGGGGCCATCCCAATTTTCACCTAGAGTGGAATGCGCGCATCTTGTCTTGTCCTGACCTTCTGATAAGGGATGTCCTAAGATGTGCCAATTGGGATATTAGGACGATGGTAGGACAGTCTTGTCCCAACATATGGGATGGTACCCTATTGCAATGTCTCGTGGGATATCCTAGTGGGATTTGTATCCTTGATCACATGGAAAGAATTTTAAGGGTAATATATTTGCAATGAGTTATAAGAAGTGGGCACACTTCTTAATGGTCAAAACTTAGAGCAGCATGATCTTGGCTTGTTAGAAGTTTGGACTTGTTCTCCCTCTCTTCCCGAAGCTATCCTAAATGAACAAAGCTTCAACCATCAATTTAGGCTCAAAAAATTAATTTTAAGCTAAGCCAAAAATAAAGCTGGCTTAAACAAGCTCAGCTAGATTAGGCTCAAAAATATCTGCACACACATACAAACATATATAAATTTAGATAGTGGCCGTTGGATCTTAGATCGAATGTCCACAATATTAAGATCATTTCATAATTGAATTTTAACTTTTTTTTTTTGAATCCATTAAATGTTAATCATATTTGCATAAAGCTTGAGTCAAGCTTTAATTCAAGCTTGAACCTAGCTCGGTTCAAGGTTGAATTGATTTCATGCTCAATTTAGGATTTTCAAGTTGAGTAATTAGGCTTGTATTCTTCTACCAAACAATTATGGTTGTGACCAAGGATCACTATGCCAGTATTGTGGCCCATATTGGTTGCCTAATGGCATGGTTCGGTACGCCCTTTTGTCATTTCATGCTAGACCCATATCGACATAGTAGAGGGGGTAAGGAGAGGGAGAATGGGAGATAGGAAGAGAGAGAGGGGGGAAGGAAGGAAGAGGGAGAGGGAGAAATAAAGGAGAGACAGGGAGAGTGGTGAACGGTTGGAGAAGGCTGGTGGAGGGCTGCAAGGGGTGAAGGAAGGCTTTGCCCTCAGGTTCCCCTATTTCATTTGAAGTAGGGCCCCCTAGGACTCCAGTTTCAAATGAGATAGAGGAACCTGAGGGCGGATTCCTTCCTCCACCTCTCCATGCCAATCCCCGACCCCCCCGCCTCCTCGGTCTTCTCTCTCTCTCTCTCTCTCTTCCTCTCTTTCCCTCCCCCTCTCCCCCTTGCTTGCTGGTCTCTCAATGTGAAGGTTGGAACCATCCCAGTCCACCTCTAGTATGACTTGGTATGCCCTGAATTGGATGGTTCGGGATGGTTCCACCGACTTTGGTTGTGACAATTCAAAATTAAGCTTGAAGTGAGCTCGAAATAGTGGTAAATGGATAGGTTTGATCTAAACTCTCAATATCAAAATTAATTTCAAACCAAGCTTGACATGACCTATGCTTGATCAAGCTTACCTTGCTAACACCTCTAGATACATATCATCTCATGAAATAAATTATTAAATGAAATACAGTTGTAATGATTATAGGAAGCTGGTTGGAATGGGAGATGGTGATAGCTGAAATTTAGGCACCATAAAAATAAAATTTGAAACATATAGCTATGGGTATTTGGGTGAAGAAGCTTTTATGCAAGCTGTATGGGATTTAGAAAAACATGCATATTAATGAACTTTCTTGAGCCCATAAATCCATAAATTGGCCATGCTTGTGGCCTTCTCTAGCTTAAGTTGGTAATGTTTGACAGATTTTTGCCATTAAGAAAGGAATCTATGTGCTAGTAGTGGTCAGGTTCAGGATTTTAGAAGCATGGGAAAAGGAGAACAAGTGAGATAAAGGCCCAAGGTGGGCTAGAAAAGTTACCATGGAAGATAGGGAAGTCCATGGGGGGTTGTCAAAGAAGGTAGGGGAAATGTGAATTAAAGTCACCTCAAACTTTATTTTTCCTCTGGCTATTCTTTGATATTTTTCTTTGAAGTGTCACAGGAGGTATGGAATCTCAAATCTCAGAGCTTTTGGTGGTTTGTTGCAAGGCTCCAATTTAAGCAAGAAGATGTGTAACAACTCATGTATTGTGCATCCAAGATTAGTATGGATGTGCATTTGAGATATATCTAGATTCGTGATGGACTCTTTACATCTTTGATTGGAATCTGGGATTTCTAGCTAGTGAAGTTTAGAGATTAGAGGAAAATGTTTGGATGGTTGAAATGAACTTAATTATATCTGGAGGTCAATGAGGCTCTTCGGCAGAACTTATTCCATGTGTACGCTAGGTTAGCTGGTTGGACTAAGGACATATTGAAAATTAAGATAAACTAAATAATTATAGATATATTTACAACAAATCTATTTTATCATTACTACTTTGCATAATGGCGAGTTACCTTCATGATTAAAGGACTTTCTCGGTCATAAGAGGTCAATGATTTGATTCAACATTCAGCCTCATTTTATTCTAAGAATTTTTCAAAGAGGAAGGTAGATCTTGGATCATTGGACCTACTAGGTTCGGCCAAGTTTAAAGAAACCTGTCTAAGTCTGGTAGTTTTTAGCAGGTCTAGCAAATTCAATCCAATTAAAGAACTAGATTAAAGAAAAGCTTGGATTATTGTGTTTTTTGTCCAACTAATAATCATGTATATGTTTGTGCATGTATGTGTATATCAATTCTATTAGACTGGTACTGATGCTTGCACTGGTTGGCTATGAAGCATCGATACTCTATTTCAGGCGTGTACGAGCATCGGATACATTTTCGGTGCGAGTACGTTTTCGATGCGGCATCGATACTCCTATCTTTGCATTCTTGAGATTGTAAGTTTGTCCCTTGATGAATCAGATGTGGTGGAGAAGAAGCTTTTTGCTGATGATGCAAAGAATGAAGCAGCTGAAACTATTATCACTTGATTATCAAGACTTACTATTTTGATTTTTCTACTTATTTAGACTGCTAGTTTTTTTTCTTTTTGTTAGTTGCAAATGTTTGTTTGTTTTTTATGATGATACTTATAAATTTAGTGGAGATTTGAGAACTTAATTTTATTAATATTTGAATATTATATATATGATTCAGTTTTTTCATATATTTTTATTAATATTGAAATATTATATATATTCAAATATTAATAAAAATATAAAATATCTAGCCATACCAATATCGTGGTTTTTTTAATTTTTACCGTATCGACGTACTTGTACCATAAAGTACCTGTATCGTGTACTGGTATCTATGTTTCCTAGCTGATTGGCAATTGGTTTAGCATGGTGTGATTTTGTATTATACCATGCCAGAGAATACCGAAAGAGGGAGAGGGATGGGAGAGGGAGAAGGAGAGGGCAGAAGAGAATGGTAGGGAGCGAGGGGGGAGAGGAAGAAGGAAAGGGAGCTTCGAGGGAGGGGAAGCATTGACGGGGAGAAAGGGTGATAGGGACCATTATAGGAAGCTTTAAGCTATCGATGGTGATCGAGAGAGAGAGAGAGAGGGGGGAGAGAGAGAGGTTGGAGGAGGAGGCTTACCAAGGTTTCGCCTTGCCATAAGAGCAGGGGGGGATGCAAAGCAGCCTGTTCCAAGCCATAATTGATGGGATTAAGGAGGCTTATATCCCGATTTGACATCTTGAAGCATATAGGTAACCGACTTGTCCTATTTGATATACCCCGAACTGACTGCTTTGGCATGGTTCGTTGGACCTTGGTTGCATGCATGGATTTCCCCCATGCCTAGGTTTTTGGAGGTTGTAATGTTTAAGATGAGTAATGTGGAACTTGTGCCAAAGTGTCCATACAAATCTGGGCCCAACTTTCAGATAAGAGTGTATTAATTGAGGAATTCCAGTAAAAGCTCACGGTATCAAAAAAGTCAAAGCTTCTCCTATTAGCTTGTTTTTTCCTTTAAAGCATTGTAAGCTTTATTTGTCTCCTTTCTTTTTCTCTCTCTTGTTTTTCTTGAGGAACCTAAACCAGGATTTGAAAACTTAGTTTTGGTTTGGCCAGCTCCAAGAAGCTTCAATTTCATCAGTTTTATAGTTTCAAAAGTTTCATGCCAATTTTATGTTTTGGTCAAAAAATAAGAAAAATTAAGAAAAGGATGAAGAAAGTAAAAAATGAATAAAATTTACATAGGTTCTTTATTTGCATAGTTTTGACAGATTTAAGTTGAAACTAATGTTGTACATCGGTGAAATTCAATTCTACCGATGTTTTATATTATGCAAACAAATACATATACATATCAAGTTTACTTCTTGAACTTTATTGTTTGAAACCTCATCTTACTCTGCAGTATCCAATGCCTCAAAATATTTTCCTCCATTTTTCAGGAGCATTCACAGATTAATTTAATTTGGGCAGTTCCTTATCATTTTTTTAAGATAAGTGGCTATTTAGTCAAATGGATGTAGTTATAGAATGCCATGTATATCTTACACAAACAAGTATCATTCATATGAATTTTCTTGTAAACTTGGCCTTTATAAGGTTCTATATAATGATCATTTTGGAGTTCTTGGCCTATCAAATGTCACATTTATTATCAATTCCCACTTTTAACTCAAGAAAAAGAAAGAAAAACCATTGCAAATGGATATTTTATAGGATGATCAAAACCAACTGGTTCGAGCCTTGTTCCAAGCTGATCAACCATATCGTCACAATACGATGGTGGTGCAGTTCTGCATGCCTCTAAGTGGGCAATGTAGGATAGTACCACAACCCTGCTTACAAGCTTTTTACTTTCTTTTATTTTTTTAACTATTGTCATGTGTAATTATGTTCAGTAAACTCCATTCTCATCATTAACAAAAATATTTGCAGGTTTTCTATATAATTACATGTCATACACTTCAAACCAAAAAGCATTTTTATCTTGCTACTACTACAGGATTAAATGTGCTTGCTGATTGCTATGAGTAAACATGCTAAGCAGTAGCTCGACAAATTTTGATTCCTCAGAAAGAGTTTCCATGGGTGCATTGTTCTTTAGACATACTGCTTTGGCTTAAAAACTTTGTGGTGTTCAACAACATGCTTGTGGCCCATACGGATACCGTGGGATGTTTGAGTACAATACACCTGAACTGCTACTACATTTTCAATGCTGACATATTCATTTTCCATCTCCAGTTTTTGTTTCAAATACTTGTTAGTCCATCTACATTGGTTTGTGTAATAGTTGCAGTTGTCATTTTTTATAAAAAGCCATTTCCTTCTTTCTGTTAGTAGTTTTATATTTCATTCATTTTCTGATACATAAATATTTATATGATTTTTTTTTCAATCAGAAATGGAGCAATTATTTATTGTCTGAAATCACCCTAGAGTTGCATCATGATGTAGTCTTTCAGATTCAAAATTCAAGAGAGGGCAAGAAAATCAAAGATTTTGTAGCTTTTGAGATTGATTCAGTTCCTGAAAGACGACCATATCTTTTATCAGGAGATTTTGTCTATGTACAACCTTCAAGAGAGATAGCAGGACCTTTCAAGGTAAATCTCTTGTATTAGATAAGTGCCATTTAAGTCAGTTTATCAATGCCAATATGATGCATATTACATGAACCTGGCCATCACATTTGATCCAATGCTTGTCAAAGATTGGGTATAGTAGAGCATCAGACATTGGGTTTGGACTGAAATTAGTTTTAGAAGGCTGCAGTAGATTAGTAAAATAATATCATGGCCTGAGACTAACTTTTTCAGATCTGACGATGTGCATAGCTGATCAAAATATCACTAATATCTAACATCCTTGAAAAAAACTATAAGATCAAATATACCAACTAAAACTGTATTAATTGTTATCCAAATTTCTTAAATAAAAATCTAATTACAATCTTAAACCTAACTTAACACACCTGATACAACTTCAAAAATACAGATAACTAAACAAAAGCTGAAACATTGTCGATGCCACATCCATGACTACAAAGTCAAAAACACAACTACAAATTATTGAGTCCACTTCTAGTAAGTCTACCAGATCACTCCCTAATCAAGAAATATTTTGTAATAAATAAAGTGAGCTATGAAGTTCAGAAAGTGAATTCCTACTATGATCAAAGAACTTGGGGTACGACAAGAAAACCAATGGTTTTAAAATGAAAGACAGGATGAAATTATCAATAAAAAGCTCGAGTACAAGTTCACTAAATTTTTTTTGTATGAAATTCTAAAAGCAGAGTTTTCAATGGGAAATTAAATGTCAAGAATGGTTTAAACTCCAGTTTATAAAAAATACCAAATAATCCTCCCTGCTAATAAAAATGAGGCCATATAAAATTCTCAAGATCCACATATATCAGTTGGCCGAGGGTCCACAGAGATCCTCATCAATAATTTGAATGTGACCGATATACTACCTGGCTAGAGGTCTGCATAAGTCCTTCACTTCTATTACATGTCCCATTTACAAGCTTCATAAACCCTTATATGGTGCTTATGATATGTTCTGGTGGTAACAAATTGGTGTTGATGTTCAAAATAGGCTAAAATGTCATTCATGACACAATGAGCATTTGAAAATACCAATTTGAGATCTGATACAGATTCATAATTTCCATATTAAAACCAAAAAACAACTTTAAATTAAAATGATATTAAATTTTCAAAGAAGAAATAAGTTAGAAATATTTACAATGACTCAATAGTTCCCAAAATTCTGAAACCACTTCAAGGATGAAGCTAACTAAAGAATCCAAAATATTAAAAGACAGAAACATTATTGAAGTTTAAAACCTTGAAACCACATACAGGCTTGAAATGGTACAGAATTCAGAAACAAAAAATAAACCTTAAGCTTTGAAAAGTGACTAGGGTTTTGTAGTTTAAAAACATTGTTTAGGTTGAAATTAAGTTATTTAAAAGATAACCTTGGATTTCAAATCATGAAGCCAAGCTTGAAATCAAAGGATAAAAAAGTTACCTATAACTATAAGTCATGGATTTTGGAGATCATGTACCTTGTGACCCTTATGTTCCTTCCCCTCCCTTAGTCAATCCTCCTTGACTCTATTATGGCAAGGTAGGTCAGTCACAGGTGGCGCCCAGTAGTTTAATTCACCTACCTAGGTCAATTGCCTAAGTAGATAGGCACCATTTTGGTTGGTTGCAGGTGGGTCAAGTTGATTGAAAAAGGAGGTTCAATAAGTAGTGACTGAACATGCAATTAAAGATGGAGATAATCAATCAAAGGCTTTTTTACATGTAATATCATTTAAGTAAATGTCACTCAAGAGATTACATGTAATTAAGGATGCACCACATATTTGGATCCAATAAAAATACTTAAAGATCAATTTTTTTGAGAATAAAATGTTGATTTCCCAAATTTAGTTCAAAATCTCAATTTTCGGCTTCTAGTCAAAATTTAAAATTGCAAATGCAGAGGTATTTCTCAAATCTTAAGGTTTTGTAAATCCAATTCTAACTAAAGATTCTGAAAATCGAAAAGTCATGTTATAAAAGTTTTATAAATTAGTCTCCAAAGGGTATCACCTAAATCATTGCTTGATAGTACTTAGTTCACTTTTATGGGTTACACACACATATCTATGTAAATGGATATTTATAGATTCTGTTGTTACAAATAATCCTAAGATTTGACTAAACAAGGTTGATATCAAGTTTAGGCAAATTTGGAAGGACCCAGGATCAAATTCAATCAAAGGTATTATCAAATTCTATCCAATCACGTGGAGATTATTTTTAATTTCTACAACTACATTTCACATTTGTATCAACCCTAGCAGATTATGGGGAATATTCTTTTCTATGGTTATTTCCTTATCTGTAAAAATATCCTATCCTTTTAGTAGGAAATGAATGTGGACTCATTCATGGATAGGTCATAGAGTTCTATAACTATAATAAAGGTGCCTGGCCATTGTAAAAGCCATATTGAGTTGAACTAATTCTGCTTCTCTTTTCCTTTGTTTTGCGAGTTTGAGAGTTATTTCATTGTTGCTTTTTCCTCCTATATTGTTACTCCATTATTTGGTAGATCTTCTTCCTTTAAGGAGAAAGATTACCATGTGCATTTATATAACATAATGAATTATATGTACAAAGTGCAGATTATGAAATGCATAAAGTTTCATGTTTTTATTACATGTTTAGGGTGCATAAGTACATAAAACAGGTTTTTGTAGTACTTCGAGTTTATATTTTGGACACAAACCATAAGGCAATTTTTTTTTCAATGAGTTAATTGACATTTAATATGCGGTTGGATTTGCATCTTGGATGATTCACAAAGGACCAAAGAAAAAGGACCAAGGGTTCTAGATAGATAGTAACATTCCTAGAAGTTAGAAATATATCTAAGATATAAAATATGAA
This sequence comes from Elaeis guineensis, assembly GCF_000442705.2. NCBI lineage: Eukaryota > Viridiplantae > Streptophyta > Magnoliopsida > Arecales > Arecaceae > Elaeis > Elaeis guineensis. The sequence continues at coordinate 59,338,536 of NC_025996.2, forward strand.
AAATGATTGCAGGAGCAATGATTTTATTCCATAACCTTTTGCATAACTACTATTTGTTCATCTTTATAAATTTGAAAAGTAAACTTTATGTTGAAAGCAATACTGTTTAGCCAACCCCAAATAGTTGGGAAAAGGCTAAATGCGTATGGTTGTGTTACGAAAGCAATATTGTTTGGACCAAAAGGAATGAATTTTAGCTGAGACCAATCCGAAGCTGACCCTAAGCATCTACTTTCAACTAAAACTCACCAAATCAAATCCAATGTCAGTGGTTTTAGTTATTTTTGACTAAAACTAACTAGAACAACACATTGATACTTTTTAAAGTTTTATTTTGCTGTGCAGTTAGGGTTATCTCCGTAACTCTAAGTACACAGGTTATATGGTGTCAACTTGGAATAGGTAACTTTTAATGGATTTAAAAGAGGGGGTAGATGATAAACATCCCTTGATGGCCCAAGACCTTCAGGAAGTCACCTGTTACAGTACTTTATGGAGACTAATGCTAACAATTAAATAGGACACCTTAATACATCGTAATGACATTTTTTTTTATATAAACTAAATATAACATTCTAAAACTACATATTTAATTAGCAGTCATTTAACCTTGAGAATAGAGAAAGAAATGCTCAGTGATAATAACAAGAATATTTAACTTCACTAGGCACCAAAAAGCTTCATAGTTTTTAAATACAATGAGTTTTCTAACAACTAAATTTCAAGAGTAAATAACATATATTTTGACCATATAAAATGCCAGTTAATTTTATGAAATTTGCTTCTATGCAAATAATGACTTCAGTCCATGGTTGTTGCAACTATGTAAGCAAAGAGCCTATGTAATTACAAATACTCCAAAATGTTGTGTAATTACTTGTCTTAGATCCTTTTTATTTTGCTTTTATTTTCTTTAATTTTTCTGATATTTATAAATGAAACTCCAAAACTTAGCGTGAAACTTTGTAACTGCTGAAATTATCAAAATTGAAATTCTGCAAGCCCCACCAAAACCAAAACTAAAATTTAGTTTTCGAATATTCAAAAAAAAAAAAAGAAAAAGAAAGCAATTGAGCTTTGACATTGATGCTGTCCGCTGACAATTTAAAAGGAAGGTTTAGAATGAGGAAATCAAACAACTTTTCTAGTACTTAGTAAAGACAAATATGAGGAGTCCTGGACTCTGAACTTGTATGCTGTTTGTGGAATAATATCTCAAGGAGAAAACTGAATGGCTCAGGGTCTGTTTGATATGCTATGTTGGATCTAGAAGCTCAACTTGTAGAAATGATATACAATTGTCGATGGCAACCCAATGGCCTTACCTCATGGACATTTTAAAAGGAATGTGTTTCATTTGGTTATTTGGCTTATTTGTGCCTTAAAGGCAGCTCCAGTACCCCAAGTTACTATCCTTTCCCTTCATCTACTCTTTCCTAATCTATGGGAATTCTAAGGCTGTTCTTTACTTGCATGAGCTTAAGCTATGACCAATAATGTAGATTTTCCAACCCTCCTACCATTCTTACTGAACCTTTTTCTCTGAGAAAAGTTGCTACTATAGTTCATACCTGACTTTGGAGTAGGCACTGTGCATTTACTTCATCAGACTGTATTTTGGTTGAGGGCGTTGCATACTCATGGAAAATAGAGGGTGTAAGTTTTCTTTAAACTCTCTCTCTCTGTCATGCAACTTACCTTGTGCTAGTTTTCTTCTCATTTCATTCATAATATTGTTAATGTCACTAATCTTTATCATCTGGGCATCATGATGAGAAAACTCATGCAGTTTTAATACACATTACGGTCACAAAGTTCATTTTTCAATGAGCCAGGGGATCCTCTTTCGGGTGGTAAAGAGCACGACTGTGTTAGTAGAATTTGGAGATGATTTCTACAAACAGCATTCACCAACAAAGAAGTATGATGTTAGCTTCTCCTTCAAGAAAGTTTGCCTTGAGCAGTTTCACCAGGCAGTCTCAACTGCAATGGATCCTTTATTGCATAAAATCATCTTCCCTGATCCAAGCTCCAGAAGCAGTTTCTTGAATTTACCATCCTCCAAAGTTCCAGCCTACAGAAGCTCAAGTCATGGTCAGCTACATGTAGTAAATCGAATTCTAAATCTCAAGGGTCCTCTGCCTTATCTCATTGAAGGGCCAGTGTCAGAAACCCGAGAAGGAACCCTCTCTGGTACTGGGACTTTTATTCGGGAAGCAGTTCTCCAAATTTATAGAACTTGTGCTCACTGCCGAATCCTTGTATGTGCTCCAAGGAACAGGACATGTGATGCACTAATGGAAAAGTGGATGTTGGATATTCCAAAGTCAAAGCTATTTTGTGCCAATGCTGCCTTTCGTGAGTATCATCTTGTGCCAGATGACATTATTCCAGCATGCTTGCATGAAGGAGAGCTTTTCACTTGCCCCCCACTCTCTGAGCTCCAGCGGTTCAAGGTCATAACATCTACCTTTTTAAGTAGCTTTAGGCTTCATGCTGCTGGAATTGAGGCTAACCATTTTACTCACATCTTCTTGGTTGATGCTTCTTCTGCTACGGAGCCTGAAACATTGGTGGCTCTTGCTAATCTGGTAAGCAACAAGACGGTCATCGTGATCACAGGTTCATCAATTGATATTCCAGCTTGGGTACGATCAGATATAGCAAGGTGGAAGGGACTGAAGAAATCACTTTTTCATAGGCTTCTTCAGATGGAACCATACTCCACGAAGGATCCTATGTTCATGACACATATTGTATAAATAATTTGAACCAGATGACTCACTGCACTATTGGTGGTGCAAAAAATAATGAAGTAGATGCTGCAGTTCTGTTTCAGACTGAAGACTGTGCTTTAACACATCAAGTTCATGCTCAGCATTAACAAATGTTGAAACATATGGTGACAACCTAGATAATATGCCCAGTGGTCTCTATCACAATCACATGAAGACTCTGGATGATCAATTTATAATCTAGGTTAATGTTTGGCCATTTCCTGAACTTACAAAAATGTATGGTTTTTGAATAAAGTGTATGGAGACAAAAGGGGGAGAAAGGACCTCTCCTCTCTCTTCTCCCTGAACTTACAAAAATGGCTTAATCTTCGGGACAAGCATATATACTTATTGGTGGAGTCACCAAGATATCAAATGAACTATATCTGGATTGATGAGTCATTTGCATATTACAGTTTGAATTCTGTTCATGCTTGCATGCACTCATTAGTAAAGAGAAGATCGCTTTATCAATTAATGAAGGATTTTGTCCACATAATCTTGCAATTTAAGTCTACAATGGCATGATGTTTACCACAGGCTTGCTACTTTTGAAGCCGAGGTCCAAGAAGGGGTGTAAACAAACCCAGCTTAATCAAGCTTAAATCTGATCAACATTGGTTTGAAATCAAAATCTGACGTCAAAATTTATTTGTTTCTTATCTTGAGCTTAGTTTTGAACCAAGTTGTATTCTAGCCTAATGATCAGCTTGATAATTCTAAATTATGCTAAATCAGTTTGAACTTGAATCAAGTTCAATTCAAGCTGGAATAACTATATAATTGATTTTCTTTTTTTGCTACAAATATTTAATTGATTCAATGAACAAAAAATACAAAGCCTTTTTCCTACGGTTCATCATCTATAATGTATGAAATATGTAATGTGTATAGCTAAATATATCTGAAACTTGTCAAGCAGAGGTTGATCGAGCAAAGTCAATTTTTCTCTTGGCCTGGAATTAATTTCATGCTTGTTTTGCTGGTTCAGGCTTGGTTTATTTGGCTTCAAGCCAAGCTTACTTGGAGTTGTTTCAAGCTGAGCTCAAGTTGCATGGTTTGTTTGACAACCATCGATCCAAGAATCAGCTAATGAAGTGCATGCTTCCACCTTGCACATATGTGACAAAAGCTTTTTTTGATCTCCACTCAATTAAACGTAAGCACAACTGCACTTCTACGTCTGCTTGGATTCTTGAAGATTCGATCTTTTCATCATAGATTATACCAGTGACAATAATTGTCTGCAAGGTTTAAAACTCGTGACAGCTTCTCCAAGAATGCATGAGGCTTTGTACACTTGTCAAGCCCATGACTCACAATCATGGGTTAGAGATGTGACAACCGCTGCATACTCGTAGGGCATCCCCCACAAGAATTCAAGGCATCCAACGTGATTTCATAATAGAGTAAATAAGATAGAGAAATAAAATAGAGGCAACTAAAATTTCAAATTTAATAATCAACAATCTAAGAGACTTCAAAAATTTTGTTTACAAAGATCTAACTTTAACTGTTGCCCAAATATTAAATCAAAGAAAGAAACCTATATATAAAAATATTTCCAATATTTACACTAAAAAATCAAACACCAATTTTAGGCTATGCTGAAGATTTTGTTTTTGAAAAGTAACAGAACAATATGATTTTGGCTCTCTAACTTAAGATAAGTTTAAAAGGGATTGTATTGATATATTTATAGAGATTGTACATAAACAAAACAATTACAATATTTTTATGATTGTGGGATTTGTTTCCGTTTAAAATTCAAAAAGATGAAGAAAAAAGGAATCTGTACAATACAATAAAATTCCATAGAAAAACCGTATCATATGGGAGAATCTATAGAGTCAACTTCTGAATATATCTTTCTTTATGTAAGTTTCATCATGTGAGAGAATCATCTTAACTCAATTGGTGAATATCTTTTCCTTCATGTAAATTTCATCATATGAGGGAATCATCCGTAGTCAACTGCTGAATATTTTTTCTTGTATAAAGTCTATCATATGATTGTTTCTCTTATCATGCATATTGCTATTACTTCCCTTCAAACTTGAGCATGGCCACGGAGGCCTAGTTTAACTAGAAGATCATGAAATTGAACTCATGATGGTGGCTTAGTCATTCTATTATCCACTTATTAATTTGAAGCTACATAGGAAGTAGAGCACCTCTAGCCACTTTCTCCCGAACATAATTGTAATAAATTAAAATGTGCTTAGATTGGACATAAAAAACTAGACTAACAATCATGTATAGAGCACTAAGATTGTTACAAAAAAGTATGGAAGACTATGGTAAAGCTATCCCAATATCACATAAAATAAATTAGAGCCATGTTAATTAGTTGCTACTGATGGCATGGCTTGATATTCTACCTCAGCACTAGGCCTTGCAATAGAAGGTTATTTTTTCACACTCCACAATAAACAATTACTTCCTAAAAACATGCAAAAGCCCATAGTTGATTGATGAGTAAAAGGAAAACTCACCCAATTGGAGTCCAAAAAAGCATATATATATATATATATATATCCATTGAGCTATTCTTTAATACTCACATTCCATGATGTGACATATCCTAACATGCCTAAGTATGCATTTAACAATTTTGTAAAGACCCATTGTTGGTGCATATGTGAATTGACAAACAAAATTGATGTTGTAAGATAAATCAAGCCTTATGAAAGTAGGATATGGTGAGGTGCCATTTATGCTTCGATAATGAATAGGATCCTGACATGGGTTGTTATCTGACAAAGTTTTCGGGTCTTTTGTGGCAATTGACATTAAAATAGGCTTGCAATGCAACATATGTAATCTACTCAAAAGATCCCGAACATATTTACATTGATTCAAAAATAAGGCACTAGCAAAGGAATATACCTTGATACTAAGAAAGTAGTGAAGTCGACCAAGATCTTTGATTGCAAAGGTATGGCTCAAGATGGGCTGGATTGTCTCCTATTAAGATCATATGATCTATATATAAGTAATAAAAAAGTGCAGTGAGATAAGTGCCAAACAAATAATAATAATGGATCAGCGGTGCTGCAATAGAAACACATAGCGAGGAGAAAATCACTTAGATGGTCAAACTAAGCTCTAAGAACTTGCTTAAGTATCTAGATAGCCTTTTTCAATCTACATAAATGTGATGGAAATTTGAGTCAATGAACCTTGGTGACTGCTTCATGTAAACTGTTTCTTATAAATATCTATAAAAAAAAATACATTTTTCACATCTAGTTGGCAAATATGCCATCCTTTTATCATTGCAATAGTGAGTATTGTATGAATACTTCTTAGTTTAACCATAGGTCAAAAAGTTTCAGAGAAATCCATTCCTTCAACTTGGTTTAACCCTTTCACCACCAAACAAGTATTGAGTTGATCAACATTGCCCTCAGGCTTAAGTTTAGTTTGGTAAAGCCTCTTATAGCCAACAATATTTATATTAGAAGAGGGTGGGACAAGATCCTAAGTTTGGTTAGATTCTAGTGCATCAATTTCTTCTTGTACGGATTTCAACCAACTTGGGTGAGTGAGAGTAGATTTGACTGTTTTGAGTTCTTTTTGGGGTCAGAGTAACATCAGATAATTCATAGAGTGTTGTATAATGAGGATTAGGCTTAACAATATCTCAGCATGGTTCTTATAGTCATGTGGTGTTGTTGAGTGGAAGTAGAAGTTAAAAGGCCCAAATGGTTAGTGTTGGTTGACATGAAGAAATAATGCACCCAAAGTGCTTTGCAAAGTACTTTCTTATGATTCATTGATTTATACATCAAAAGATGGTCCTTCAGATTGATGTGTAACCATGGATTTTTCATGTATACGATTAACAGTACATGGTGATGGATCATGCTCACAACCCATTGCGTCCAATCCTATAGATTTGGAATTATCTAAATCCGGAAGTGGATCACTTGAGACGGCTTATTGTATAATATTTAAAGGTGCTGAAATTTAGTCCACTATATTGGAAAGAACTACTACAACCAAAGCGCAAAAAGAAGCATTAGTAATAGTTTTGCTAGATAAATCTTATTTATCAATTTGACCAATCCATTCTCGAAAGATGGATAACTTGTCACATCTCAAATCCAACATTTAGGTCGGTTATGTAACATGGCCGCACGAACTCCAGAGCAATACTCTAGAGATCATGCAAGGCCTAAAATAAATTTTAAATTTAAATAGTTTCAAAATAATCAAATAAATACCAATCATATCAACCAAATCAATCCATCAAAATAAATAGCCAACTTGTTCAATTACAAATATTCAAATATCCAATGGTATCAGAAAATTTACCTAGCTAAGCATTAAGAGTTTCAATACTTGACTTCTCGTCCAACCCATCCAAACTAAGCTTTTGGAGTCTCTGAAAAAAAATAATATAAGGATATGAGCTTTTCCAGCTTAGTAAAAATCACTGCACATCTACACCAGAATAATAAATATATTGAAAATATAACAATAAGCATATCAATATGAAATCATGAAATTTCATAACATATATCTGAAATAATTCAAATACTGACATAAATATGCATCGAACACATAATCAAGAAATAGACCATCACATGCCATTAGGTAAGGTCTTTTATTTTAACATAAGTCCAGCTGATCTTAACATCAATTTCCTCTCTCCTTTCTATAATTTCAGTTTGATAACCTCTAACTTTCCAGCTTTGGACTAACTAAGATTATACGATAATCTTTTATTCAGATCAATTTTTCATGATCATCTTCGGATTAAATTCTCATGATCTTTCTCGGATCAAATTCTCATGATCTTTCTCGGATCACATTTTTCATGATTTTTCTCAGATCACATTCTCATGTGTAAGCCCGTGAAGGCTGTCTTAGGTATAAACTCCTGGCCGGCTATTCCTCGATCTTTATTGGATAGAATTTTCATACATAAGCCTATAGAGACTATTCCACATAACAAGGTTAGTCCAAACCATATCATTTTCATCAAATTATAATATGTTGACTTCATTAATCAATTTCAATTTATAGTGTGATCAAAATAAATATATCATATCCATATAATCGTACCATTAATCATTAATACTCATACACAATCAATACACAATGTACTCATACTGAAAATTATACAAAAAATAATAATATCTCAAACATAATAAATCCATCAATATAAATCTATCTATGCAGAACCAATGATATAAATCCAATGGTAAAAATAATATATATATAATGGTGATCATGTATAGGGATTCTTATCTCGATAAACGATAAACTGGACTCACTAGATTATGATCTGGATGTCAAAATCCTTACTCGATATCTTTTTGTCTGATGGATTGCTCTGCTATATATTTAATTTAATATTATAAAATAAATCAAATAAATCAATTTAATTTTTTAGAACCCTCTATCAGAATTCAATAGGATCCACCCCCTTTCGATCTTAAAATTTTCTATTTTAAAATTTTTTGCCCTTTTTTTAAATTTCCCATAATCCATCTAAAGAGAAATAAATAAATAATTAATTAAATAAGTTATTAATTATTAGAAATTAGGAAAGAGAGAGAGAGAAGAACCTTCTTCTCTTCTTCTTCCAAAATAGGGGTTCGTCCCCCCACTCTCCTCCCTCTTCTTTACACGACCATGGAAGACCAGGGCCGGCTACCATGGCGGCTCCCGATGACGGGCGAAGCTGCAGCTCTGGCGACGGCTCCAACGGCAACTGTTGTCGACAGCATGCGGGGAACACACACAAAAATAGGGACTGCTCTGTTTGAACCCAAAATCGATGGCTTTCCTTCGCACATCGGTGATGAGAGATGAACCACAATAAAGAAAAACAAAGAGGAAAAGAAGTTTACCTTGCTTCGGTAGTCAAAGAAAAACTCCGACGACCTTTCTCTCAGTGGCAACCCTCCAAAAATCTTAAGAAAAACCCTAGAAAAATATCGATTATTGGGGTAGATCCTCGTCACCCAACTGACTACATTGCTTCTCGGTGTCAGCCGACTAAGGGAGCCACACCGACCAAGCAACCATGATTCAACTTGACTCAGATTAGCAAGTCCCACCCAATCGGCTCTCCACCGACTTCTATGGATGGCACCTGGCCGACTAAGGTCAGCGGGCTTAATCGAGTCAGTACCAAGCCGACTAGGTTGGAGATGCCACCTACGGTGAACGACACTCAGTATTTAGCCGACTGCTTACTCAGTTCTCAACTGACTACGTCAATCAACAATCGATGATGGGATGCCACCCCTCAACGGGCTCATTCTACCGACTCCTATAGCACAGGCCTTAGCCGACTAGCTGAGCACCTAATGTGGCCGCCATGTTATCCAGGCAGGCCATATCAGATCACGTCACTTAGATGCCATATTTTGGTTGGCTGGTTGCGCACCATGATGGGATGCTGCGAATTCATTAATTGCATCCATGAGGTCATTTATTATACCCCATGCACGGTAGCATCCGTTGTCGTGGTGATATGCGGGCCGAACAGAAGGCACATCCACCGTCAGAGCCATTTAAGGATGACTATCTAGCCGACAGGATATGATTAAAATGATCACTTGTCCTTTCACCATCTACTTTGCTTCCTCTATAAATAGAGGTAATCGGGGACCCCTCCAGGTATGTATGTGAGACCTAGATACTGATGCTCTACTGCTGCTTACTCTCTCTCTTTTCTCTCAAGCTGTCTTGTTGACTTGAACGTTGGAGGGTCCCGTCGGAGCCACCTTCAGTGGGACTTCTTTTGTAGGTCATTATCTTCTCTGACATCAGGTGAAGGTCGTCGTCGGCACTTATCGTAACCCTCACTTTTGTTCTCGACCTTTTTAACTGTGCACCTCCTTTGGCCATCAACCATCCTTTGCTGGCATTCCATCGCTCCACACTCAGGCTCAGTTATTCGGCTCCCGACCGACTACCCTATCAAAGGGAGGTCACAACAGTTTGGCACGCTAGGAAGGGGGGAGTGGAATCAAAAGAGAAGAAATTTTTTTTTTCTAAGAACCTCCATGGTCAAGATGAGAGCACAAAATGCTTCCACGGGCTCTGCTCGATGCTTAGCACGGCGTGACGCACCTCCGACGACTCTCGCATCATCGAGCGCTTCATGACTGGTGGTAATGGTGGACCACCAGCAACTCACTGCCCTCATGCAACAAGTGAAAATGCTGATGGAGGCTGTCCACGATCTCCAGCGATAGCAGTAGCAACAGCAGTCGGAGGAGATGGTGCCGCATGACTTGCCTTCCAGTACAGTCGTCGGTCTCGATCTCTAACCCACCACTCAACTCGATGCTCCCATCGGACAAGTTCTTGACCCATTCGACGGTCGCCACATCACGACTCTCAATGCACTTTACGTGCCGACTCTGGTGATCACCAGTCTCCTTCCTCTCGATGAGCTTCTCACAAGGGGAAGAGGCCACAGTCTCTATCAAATTCCTCTAAGATGCTTGATGAGCCAATTTTTAGTCAGTTTAAGATGCCACAGATGGAGCCATATGATGGCTCTACTAACCCACTCGACCATCTCGAGAGCTACAAAACTCTTATGCTTTTGTAGGGGCATCCGACATCCTCCTCTACATCACATTTTCGGTTACTCTTCAAAAAACTACATGAGTGTGATACTTCGGACTTCAATTGGGGAGCATCAACTCGTTCGAGTAATTCGAGCAACTTTTTATAGCATACTTCGGCACCAACTGGAGAGTACCACAAATCACTGATAGTCTTTTCTCCGTCAGGTAGCAAGATGGAGAATCTCTACGGAACTTTGTGGCACGTTTTAATATCACCTCTCTGGAGGTCAAGGATCTCGATGAATCGATGGCCATCGTGGTCATAAAATAGAGACCGCGTAGCTCTAGGTTCACTTATTCCCTAGACAAAACACTTCTCCGATCCCACACCGAACTCCTCAAGTACGCATAGAAATACATCTGTATCAAGGAGGGTGCTACTGACCGTCATCAATTTAAGGATAAAATCCAAAGAAGAAATCCTATAAGGCTGACAAAGCCGAGGAGGAAATCTGAAGAAGTCCACCTCATCGGAAAGCTCCTCCAAATGATGAATCGACCATGATCTATGATTTAGAGAGCTCTTCTAAATGACGAATCGACCATGATCTACGATTCAGAAAGTTTCTTCAAATGACGACATCATTCTTTTCGAGGAAAACTTCAATAAGGTTGACAAAGTCAAAGAGAAAATCTAAGAAAAAACTCCGACAAAGCTGACAAAGCCAAGAAAAAAATTTGAGAAAGAAATCCGACAAGACTGACAAAGTTGAGGATAAAATTCGAGAAAGTCCAGAAGGCCCCTACAAAATGACGAATTGACCATGGTCTTAATAGGACTGAGACTATAGGGGGCAGACAACTCAGAATGCTCCTCTGACTCGAAAAACTCCTCCAAACATCAGCAACTTGGTTGCTTGATATCTGGCCAAACTACTTTCTCATCGGTTAGTACCCAACGAAATATTATTCAGCTGATACCCATTGAATGGAGCCAAAAAGATCTGACAACTACAAGCATATCAGTTATGGCCCAAGGGCCGTAGGCATATAAGCTATGGTTCGCATGCTGACCCAGGCAAAAAAGTTGTGGTTAGTCAGTTTGTCTCCGATTGATCAAGGATCAATTAATCCGAAATAAAATGGATCTATGACCATGCTCCGATTTGATGACTATCCTTCAAATTCGATGTGATGTTCTACAAATCTATAAAATGACAAATAGCTGATTGTCGAAGAAGCAACTTGGATCCACATGTAGACTAACTCTCTTTGCCTGATTAAAATTACACAATTAGACTCGAAAGTTGGGGGGTAGGTGTTGGGATAGATTCTCATCACCCAACCAACTACACTACTTTTCAGCTCTCAATCGACTAAGGGAGCCACACCGACCGAGCAATCATGATTCAACCTGACTCAGATTAGCGAGTCCCACCCAATCGGCTCTCCACCGACTTCTATTGACAACATCTGACCAATTAAGATCAACGGGCTTAATCGAGTCGGTACTAAGTCGATTGGGTTGGAGACATCGCCTACGATGAATGACACTCAGCATTTAGCCAACTACTTACTCGGTTCTCAATCGATTGTGCCAATCAACAATTGATGACGGGATGCTACCCCTCAATAAGCTCATTCTACTGACTCTCATGGCACGGGCCTCAACTGACTAGTCAAGTACCTAACATAGCCACCACGCCATCCTGACAGGCCACATCAGATCACGTCACTTGGATGCCATACCCTGGCCAGCTGGCTGCGCACCAAGATGAGATACTGCGAATTCATTAATTATATCCACAAGGTCATTTATTACGCCCCTGCATGGCAGTGTCCGCTATCGCGACGAGATGCACACCGAACAGAAGGCATGCCCACCGTTAGAGCCATTTAAGGATGCTTATGCGGCATCATGCTACTTTTCAGCTCTCAATCGACTAAGGGAGCCACACCGACCAAGCAATCATGATTCAACCTGACTCAGATTAGCGAGTCCCACCCAATCGGCTCTCCACCGACTTCTATTGACAACATTTGACCAATTAAGATCAACGGGCTTAATCGAGTCGGTACTAAGTCGATTGGGTTGGAGACATCGCCTACGATGAATGACACTCAGCATTTAGCCAACTACTTACTCGGTTTGAAGGAACCAGATCTAGGGTTTCAAGGTTAGATCTTGAAACTTTTTCAAGATCATACAGCGGAAGACTAAAATAAATCAAAATTTATTTTCTAAGATCAGAAAATCCCTAGATCTAAGATCCTATTACATGATTATTACATAGCATTAAATCAAAAATTAAAATATATATAAATATAGTATGAACTACATGTTGATCATATCAACATGTTTCTATACTAGCTACATCTAATGTATGTATTAAATAATAGATCAGATCTATTACCTTGCAAGTTAGATGCTCTAACCTCGCTGATCCGGGCTTAAGGATGATGTTGCAAGCCGCACACGCGTCCGGCCTCTAGGAGTCGTCCACACGAGCTCACGAATCTCGATCAGAAGTCCTGCTTCAGGAAATCAGCACAGTATGCTAGTACTGCGCTGATCCTTCTTTGATGGTTGATCTGGTGCCTCCTTGTTCTTGATTTGGACTCTTCCAAAGATGCAAAGTAGAAGGAGGAGTTTCAGATCTGAGACGCTCTCAGGAAACTCAAGATGGAAGGAGGAAAGATATGAAAATAAAAACCCTAGAAGAAGACCCTCTTCTTCTTCACATTTTTCTCTCTAGACACCCAAACTTGCGTCTTTTATATCTCCACGACCCAAAGGTATTTCTCTCTAATTTTTGGATGGCAGAAAGGTCTCTCAAATATCTATCTCCCCTTAAAATTTCATGAAGAAACTCTTCTTATATAGAGAGATATGATAGAGTCCTTGTCTAGGTCAAACACCTAGTCAAGGCTTATCCAAACATGGCAAGTTAAGGGACGCCCAACTCTTGAGCACCTCCTCCATATTTTCGTGCATGGATCACCAGAAAAGGGTGTACAATGTAAACCCTAAAAGCCATGAAAATTTCAAAAAAAATTTGGATAAATTCGGTGCAAAATTGAAAGAGTTTTGGATTTCTAAAACTCTATCTCATAGAATTCGAAATCCAAACTTATTCCTTTTAGATTTGATCCAAATCACCTTCCATGTAAGAAAGAAGAGAGGAGACCTTTTGTGAACGTGGGAGAGATCTGGGAGAGGGTTTTTATCGCATAAAATAAGTGGAGATTGGCGTTGAATAAGAGAGAGGGCGTGGAGAAGGTTTATGTGGCGCAAGGTGGAATCCTAGTCCTACTAGGATTCTGTCTCATAACTTGTTTTAATTTAGTTTCCCAAACCAAATCAAATCAAAATTAGGTCAACCCAATTAAAATAGGTCTTAACCTAATTAAGAACCTAATTTAATCAGATTTAAATTAGATTTAAATCTGATTTAATTTTCTAATCAAATTAGAAATTAGATTGACCCAAGTCCTAGTTGAACTAGGAATAGTCTTTCCTTGCACTTGGCTTATCCAATAAACCAATTGGACTTGATCCAATCAAGCCCAAACCAAATCTAATTAAATCATATTTAATTAGACTTAATCTCAGTCCATTGGCTTAATCAAATTAAGCCAATTAGCAATCAAATTGCTAATCGATCCTCCTGCAACACTTGCACTGGGTTAAATGTCAATCGTATTGATTATTTAACCCTATAATGATTCTTAATCGTTGATCAACCATCTGATCGGATCATGAACTCTAATGTGTGTGACCTCATAGGTCCGAACCTAAGCCGGTAGCATAGAAACAAATTCCTATACCAATCAAAGTGACCATCTAGCAATGGTACCCGACGTCCGGATAGGTCGAATGTGTAGAACAACATCCTTAGAACCCATGCGGATATAGTTTTCATATAATTCATCCCCTTAACCAAAATGATCATAGGACACCCCAGAGCTCAACTGTCAACTCTGATCAGGTTGTCCACATTGTATTTCAAAATATCAAATCCATCTGATGGATTACCCTGGCCAAGGTTTTGCTAAATTGAAATACAGCGACTCATTCTTCTCCAACTCTTGGAGTGGTCAATCCCATCTCGATCATACTCTGACTTCGCAAGTACTTGACTGTGCCCAGAAGCCTTCCGTCTCTGAATTAAAAATTCAGTTATTCCAGTACCAAAGCACAGTGAGTTGCTTGCAAGTTACTGAGGTGATCTCAAGTCTAAGGGACACTTATACCTATATCCCATCAGAGACATTCTCGACAGCAGAATGCTCTGGAGTTGGTCACGTTCAATGATGATGTACCCTTACATCTCACCTGTATGCCATACCAGTGTCTCCACACTCTTTGGTTAAGAGGACAACCAACCCATATGGCCTACAGCGACCTATGCTCGATAGAAGCTGTCGTCCTTATTAACAGCCTATCATTTGGTCGTGAACAGTTTTAAGGACTAATCGATAAATCCTCTCTTTATCGAATCTAAATAGTCCTAAGGACTTCATCATAACAACGGAGTTCATTAGAAGATGAAAGCTTATGATGAAGATGCCAAATATATTTTATTTATTAACAAATCAATTACAATACTTGGTTGCTCAACCGTCAACAGCTTGACGATTGGCTTTTTGGGACACATTTCCCAACAACTCTCACTTGTCCTAAAGCCACTCGGCACAGTATCTAATACCCATCTTCGACTTGTGGTTGTCGAACTCCTTTATCGCCAGGGCTTTAGTGAAGGGGTCGGCTAGGTTCTCCTTTCCGTCGATCTTCTGAAGATCGACATCACCTCGATCCACGATCTCTCGGACCAGGTGGAAGCGGTGCAAGATGTGCTTCGTCCGCTGATGTGCTTTGGGTTCCTTCACCTGAGCTATGGCACCAGTGCTGTCGCCGTAGAGCAGGACTGGACCATCGAAGGAGGATGCTACTCCAAGCTCATTGATGAATTTCCTCAGCCACACAGCTTCCTTTGCGGCATCCGATGCTGCGATGTACTCCGCTTCACAAACAGAGTCCGCCACAGTATGCTGCTTGGAACTCTTCCAGCAGATGGCTCCACCATTCAGAGTAAAGATATAACCCGACACACTCCTGCTATCATCATGGTCAGATTGAAAGCTGGAGTCTGTGAACCCCACAAGTTTCAGATCTGACTCGCCATAAACCAACCATTGGTCCTTAGTATTTCTCAAATACTTAAGGATGGCTTTAACCACTTTCCAGTGGTTTTCTCCAGGATCAGATTGGTATCTACTCACTACTCCTAGTGAGTATGCCACATCTGGTCTTGTACATGTCATGGCGTACATGATAGATCCTACGGCTGAAGCATATGGGACTCTACTCATACGCTCTCTCTCTTCAGGAGTTATCGGACAATCCTTCTTAGAGAGAAAAATTTCTTGGCCTATCGGTAGATAGCCCTTCTTGGAATTCTCCATGCTGAACCTCTTCAGCACAGTGTCTATGTACATGGACTGGGATAACCCAAGCATCCTTTTAGATCTATCCCTATAGATCTTCTTCCCTAGGATGTAGGATGCTTCACCCAAGTCCTTCATGGAGAACTGTGATGACAACCAAACTTTTATTCCCTGTAGTGCGGGGATGTCATTCTCGATTAAGAGAATGTCATCCACGTACAAGACAAGGAATACCACAACTGGATCATTTGCCCATTTATAGATGCAGGGATCTTCTCCATTCTTAATGAAGCCATACGTTTTGATCACCTTATCAAAATGCATGTTCCAACTCCGAGAAGCTTGCTTCAGTCCATAAATGGATCTCTGAAGCTTGCACACCTTGGACTCATCTGTGGATGTAAACCCTTCAGGTTGTATCATATACACCTCTTCAGTCAGCTCTCCATTCAAAAAAGCTGTCTTTACATCCATCTGCCAGATCTCATAATCCAGATGGGCAGCTATTGCAAGCATTATCCGAATAGATTTGAGCATTGCCATAGGGGAAAATATCTCGTCATAGTCAATACCATAACGTTGACGATACCCCTTGGCAACCAGACGGGCTTTATAGGTCTCCACCTTTTCGTCTGCGCCCCTCTTCCTTTTGAAGACCCATTTACACCCAATGGGTTTAACCCCTTCAGGTGGGTCAACCAATGTCCATACATCGTTGACCTTCATGGACTCTATTTCGGATTTCATGGCTTCAAGCCATTTCTCGGAATCAGGTCTCTGCATAGCATTTATATAGGTGATCGGATCCTCATTATTCTCATCAAGTTCGATGGGATCACCGTCCCGGACCAAGAAACCGTAGTATCTGTCCGGCTGACGCGGTACTCTACCGGATCGCCTTAATGGTGCAGGTATATTGGGCTCCAGATCTGATCTAATCATATCCGACCCAGGTTCAGCTATTGGTGTCGGTCCTTCTACCTGTTGAACTTCATCAAGTTCAACCTTAGAGGCAACGGTTCCTTCACCAAGGAACTCCTTTTCTAAAAAGATTGCCTTAAGGCTGACGAACACCTTTTGTTCATCAGCATGGTAGAAAAAAATATCTTTTTATCTCTTTGGGGTACCCTATGAATGAGCATTTGTCAGACCTAGGTCCAAGTTTGTCTGTGACTAATCGTTTGACATAGGCCGGGCACCCCCAGACCCTAAGGTGTGAAAGTGCTGGCTTACGTCCCGTCCATATCTCATATGGAGTCTTAATTACAGACTTACTTGGAACCCTATTTAATAGATAACAGGCTGATTCGAGTGCATATCCCCAGAAGGATATCGACAAGCTAGCAAAACCCATCATGGATCGGACCATGTCTAACAGAGTCCGATTCCTCCTTTCAGACACACCATTATGCTGTGGTGTTCCTGGAGGAGTCCATTGGGAGAGAATCCCATTCTCTCCTAGATATGTGAGAAATTCACTAGAAAGGTATTCTCCTCCTCGATCAGATCGAAGAGTTTTAATACTCTTCTCAGTTTATTTTTCTACTTCACTTCAGAATCGTTTGAACATTTCAAATGAATCCGACTTATGTTTCATCAGATAGACATATCCATATCGGGATAGGTCATCCGTGAAAGTTATGAAGTAGAAATATCCACCTCTAGCACTGGTGCTCATGGGCCCGCATACATCAGTATGTACTAGGCCCAAGAGCTCAGTAGCTCTCTCACCTTTTTCAGTAAAAGATGACTTGGTCATTTTACCAAGAAGACAGAACTCACAGGTTGGAAGTGATTCACAATCACTGACTTTGAGGATTCCCTCTTGAGTCTACCTGTTTATTCTGTTCTTGTTTATATGACCTAGCCTACAGTGCCATAAGTAGATATCTGACACACTATCTAATCTAGGGTGTTTGCCAGTTGAATAGACTCTTATCAGGCTTGATCTTTTTGGTCTGGCTCTGCACTGATGTCCCAGTCTGAACTTGCACCTTCTTCACTTTCTTCTTCTTGTTCTTCTTTCCTTTCTCAAAGGATCGAGAACCAGAAGACGAACCTCCCACTGAGTTCACCGACTCCTTATGGAGTTGGTGATCTTTCTCAAAGTTCTGAAGTAACCCCAGTAATCCGTGGTAGTTTACTTCAGGCTTTGTCATTCTATAATGAGTGAGGAATGGGAGATAAGACTTGGGCAGCGAGTTCAGTATTGCATCTTTCCCAAGCTGCTCATGCAAGGAAAAGTCGAGCTTGCTCAATCATTCCATCAGCTCGATCATGTACAATACATGATCAGTGACAGAGGCACCATCCCGCATTTTGGCGTTGAAGATGGCACAACTAGTCTTGTGCCTCTCCACGTCATCGGGTGTGCCAAAGGCATCCTCCAACACTTGAAGTTTGTCCTTTGACTGAGCCATCTTGAATCTGCGACTGAACTCATTGCTCATGATAGCCAGCATGATACAGCGCACCGTGGTCCGATCACTGAGCCACTTCTGGTAAGTGTCTCTGATTGTTCCACGTGCATTGACAGCTGGCTCCTCAGGTGCAGGATCTATTATCACATATAGGATCCGTTCATGCTCCAGGACTATCTTCAACTTTCGGTACCAGCTACCGAAGTTGGGTCCCACCAACTTATCATTGTCCAACAATGATCGGAGCGATAGGAAAGTGGCCATATTTGCACAAAGGAGAACCATAACCTAATTAGTAATTGATTCATTAAACCTAAAGATTTGGACTTTAATCAAAAGGTTTCTCCCACTATTTTATTCGAATTGGTAGCCTCTACCTCCAACTCGAGGAATTATCCTAATTCCTTAGCGGGTACTAGAATCCACTTAGACTGCACACAAGCCCAACTTTGGTTGGTCAACTCATGTACATCTAAGGGTAGGTTCATAACCAATTGTTTCTCTAAATAATTTCTAGTAATTTTAATTTTGCCCCAGAAACCTAATCAGTAGGCTTTGGCCTCCACTGTAAGGATCCAGTTAGGTCCAACCATTAACATGATCATACATGGTGTATCTAACCAACGAATGATTAAGCCCAACTTTGGTTGGCTCACCTAACCACCATTAGAGAGACACTTCCAAGTCGTCATATGATGAGTGATAATTCCATTAGTCAACAAGCACCAGGCCTTTGGGTCTGCAATGATTATTGAGTTCATAGACTCATTATCAAACACCTTAATGGGAGGCTATGACTCAGTTATCTCCATAACTTTATCATTTTAAGGACCTAATAATTTTAGAGGATTTAAATAATATAGAGGATGAGGTCAGATGAACCAACTTATCATGATCCTCCCACTGGCTTCACCAAGTCAGCTTAAGGGAGACCAGGGCTGGTCTAGGAGCACCTAAATCAGTCACACTGATTTACCTAGCTG
Organism: Elaeis guineensis; assembly: GCF_000442705.2. NCBI lineage: Eukaryota > Viridiplantae > Streptophyta > Magnoliopsida > Arecales > Arecaceae > Elaeis > Elaeis guineensis. The sequence continues at coordinate 59,357,705 of NC_025996.2, forward strand.
ACATGGGTCAGCTCGAATAGTCAAGTGATCCGATCAAAACATAATTTCACCAAGAGGCCAGGTAAGTTCGATCAGTGGGAGGGTCTGCCAAAGCTTGCCTTAGACACCATCAGAAATGGCCAGGTAAGCGGGCTCCCAATTAAAAACCACCGGTATGATTTACCTTAGACACCAACTGGTTTAATTAGTTTCGATTAGATCAACCTAACAGTTCGTGCTAGACCGCTTAGCCAAGAATCAAGTCCATTTGGTTCTCGTTAAAGACATGGACTTGACCAACTACAACTATTGTAATTGATCTAGAGAATCCTTGACCTAATCTAAGACAACAATTGATTAGATTTAGTCAATTCTCTAATTAAGTCCATCTTTAATCTAACCATAGGTCTAACCCAATTAATGGACCTAATTTCCACTAACCCATTAACCCAATGTGTTATGATTTGTGTCTTAGGTTCTTCAATTCACAATCCTAAAACCTAATCAAACAACTTCTTAATTCTTAATTAAGTTTTGGGCTGAGGGTTGGGTTCGGCTTTTCAAAAATCATTTTCATATTTGTAAAATAATTTTATAATATGATTCTACCAATCATATTGCATGTTTGATTCATAATCAAGATGCAAGTGAAATAAACATGAAACTACTTTAGATCTAATCTAAACAGGTTCATGTAATTGAAACAATTTCAACTTTAAATAATTTCTTTGCATAAAAATTATTAACAAAGAGATTTTATTTCAGATTTAAACATCTTTTAAATCTAATAAATCATAAATTTAATCTAGATCATATCTAACAAATTTATGATTAAAGATAGATCTACACAAACTAGGACAACCTTTGCACTGTAAGGGGTAAACCTTACAGCAGGACAACCTTGCAGTTTGTGATTGATCTAAAATTTTAATTTCAGATTTAATAATCAGATTATAAATTAGATCTAATCTAAAAAATAATCTAAGCATGTATAAATAATCATGTAATAAAGAACCTAGGCTCTGATACCAATTGAAAGAACCAGATCTAGGGTTTCAGGGTTAGATCTTGAAACTTTTTCAAGATCATACAGCGGAAGACTAAAATAAATCAAAATTTATTTTTTAAGATCAGAAAATCTCTAGATCTAAGATTCTATTACATGATTATTACATAGCATTAAATCAAAAATTAAAATATATATAAATATAGTATGAACTACATGTTGATCATATCAACATGTTTCTATACTAGCTACATCTAATGTATGTATTAAATAATAGATCAGATCTATTACCTTGCAAGTTAGACGCTCTAACCTCGCTGATCCGGGCTTAAGGATGATGTTGCAAGCCGCACACGCGTCCGGCCTCTAGGAGTCGTCCACACGAGCCCACGAATCTCGATCAGAAGTCCTGCTTCAGAAAATCAGCACAGTATGCTAGTACTGCGCTGATCCTTCTTTAATGGTTGATCAGGTGCCTCCTTCTTCTTGATTTGGACTCTTCCAAAGATGCAAAGTAGAAGGAGGAGTTTCAGATCTGAGACGCTCTCAGGAAACTCAGGATGGAAGGAGGAAAGATATGAAAATAAAAATCCTAGAAGAAGACCCTCTTCTTCTTCACGTTTTTCTCTCTAGACACCCAAACTTGCGTCTTTTATATCTCCATGACCCAAAGGTATTTCTCTCTAATTTTTGGATGACAGAAAGGTCTCTCAAATATCTATCTCTCCTTAAAATTTCACAAAGAAACTCATCTTATATAGAGAGATATGATAGAGTCCTTGTCTAGGTCAAACACCTAGTCAAGGCTTATCCAAACATGGCAAGTTAAGGGACGCCCAACTCTTGAGCACCTCCTCCATATTTTTGTGCATGGATCACCAGAAAAGGGTGTACAATGTAAACCCTAAAAGTCACAAAAATTCCAAAAAAAATTTGGATAAATTCAGTGCAAAATTGAAAGAGTTTTGGATTTCTAAAACTCTATCTCATAGAATTCGAAATCCAAACTTATTCCTTTTAGATTTGATCCAAATCACCTTCCATGTAAGAAAGAAGAGAGGAGACCTTTTGTGAACGTGGGAGAGATCTGGGAGAGGGCTTTTGTCGCACAAAATAAGTGGAGATTGGCATTGAATAAGAGAGAGGGCGTGGAGAAGGTTTATGTGGCGCAAGGTGGAATCCTAGTCCTACTAGGATTCTGTCTCATAACTTGTTTTAATTTGGTTTCCCAAACCAAATCAAATCAAAATTAGATCAACCCAATTAAAATAGGTCTTAACCCAATTAAGAACCTAATTTAATCAGATTTAAATTAGATTTAAATCTGATTTAATTTTCTAATCAAATTAGAAATTAGATTGATCCAAGTCCTAGTTGAACTAGGAATAGTCTTTCCTTGCACTTGGCTTATCCAATAAACCAATTGGACTTGATCCAATCAAGCCCAAACCAAATCTAATTAAATCATATTTAATTAGACTTAATCTCAGCCCATTGGCTTAATCAAATTAAGCCAATTAGCAATCAAATTGCTAATCGATCCTCCTGCAACACTTGCACTGGGTTAAATGTCAATCGTATTGATTATTTAACCCTATAATGATTCTTAATCGTTGATCAACCATCTGATCGGATCATGAACTCTAATGTGTGTGACCTCATAGGTCCGAACCTAAGCCGGTAGCATAGAAATAAATTTCTATACCAATCGAAGTGACCATCTAGCAATGGTACCCGACGTCCGGATAGGTCGAATGTGTAGAACAACATCCTTAGAACCCATGCGGATATAGTTTTCATATAATTCATCCGCTTGACCAAAATGATCATAGGACACCCCAGAGCTCAACTGTCAACTCTGATCAGGTTGTCCACATTGTATTTCAAAATATCAAATCCATCTGATGGATTACCCTGGCCAAGATTTTGCTAAATTGAAATACAGCGACTCATTCTTCTCCAACTCTTGGAGTGGTCAATCCCATCTCGATCATACTCTGACTTCGCAAGTACTTGACTGTGCCCAGAAGCCTTCCGTCCCTGAATTAGAAATTCAGTTAGTCCAGTATCAAAGCACAGTGAGTTGCTTGCAAGTCACTGAGGTGATCTCAAGTCTAAGGGACACTTATACCTATATCCCATCAGAGACATTCTCGACAGCAGAATGCTCTGGAGTTGGTCACGTTCAATGACGATGTACCCTTACATCTCACCTGTATGCCATACCAGTGTCTCCACACTCTTTGGTTAAGAGGACAACCAACCCATATGGCCTACAGTGACCTATGCTCGATAGAAGCTGTCGTCCTTATTAACAGCCTATCATTTGGTCGTGAACAGTTTTAAGGACTAATCGATAAATCCTCTCTTTATCGAATCTAAATAGTCCTAAGGACTTCATCATAACAACGGAGTTCATTAGAAGATGAAAGCTTATGATGAAGATGCCAAATATATTTTATTTATTAACAAATCAATTACAATACTTGGTTGCTCAACCGTCAACAGCTTGACGATTGGCTTTTTGGGACACATTTCCCAACACGATTCTCAATCAATTGTGCCAATCAACAATTGATAACGGGATGCTACCCCTCAATAAGCTCATTCTACTGACTCTCATGGCACAGGCCTCAACTGACTAGTCAAGTACCTAACATAGCCACCACGCCATCCTGGCAGGCCACATCAGATCACGTCACTTGGATGCCATACCCTGGCCAACTGTCTGCGCACCAAGATGAGATACTGCGAATTCATTAATTATATCCATAAGGTCATTTATTACGCCCCTGCATGGCAGTGTCCGCCGTCGCGACGAGATGCACACCGAACAGAAGGCATGCCCACCGTTAGAGCCATTTAAGGATGCTTATGCGGCATCATGCGGCTAATAGGATATGATTGACATGATCATCAATCCTTTCACCATCTACTTTGCTTCCTCTATAAAAAAGGTAAGCGGGGACCCCTCTAGGTATGTATGTGAGACCTAGATGTTGATGCTCTGCTGCTGCTTACTCTCTCTTTCTTTTTTCTCTTAAGTTGCCTTGCTGACTTGAGTGTCGGAGGATCTCCGTTGGAGCCATCTCTGGTGGGACTTCTTTTGTAGGTCATTATCTTCTTCGGCATCGGGCGGAGGCCGTCATCGATATTTATCATAAACCTCACTCTCGCTCTTGACCTTTTTAACTATGCACCTCCTCCGGCCATCAACCATCCTCTGTCGGTGTTCAGCCGCTCCACACTCAAGCTCAGTTATTTGGCTCTCGACCGACTACCCTATCGGAGGGAGGCTGCAACACCACTATTTCCCAAACAATCCACAGTGAAGATCTAGGGGGGGGAGAGGGCTTCTTATAGAGGGGGTCTCCTATGCTAGCCAGGACTCACATGGCCCCGATCTTATCGGAAATCAAGAGGGAAGAAGACTCCTAACCGGAGTCTTCTTCCTCCTCTTATCTCACATGCCACTCACATGCTTCAAGATTTTTTTTTGTTTGGATTGCTGGGTTATTATATAACTCTCGAATAACACAAGCAGGACTATAAAATTAGTTTGGATCAATAAATGAAAGGGCTGATTCGTCAAAGACTGTACATTATGTGATGCACACTCTTCTTGTGGGAAGATAGAAACATCGACACCCCTTTTATTTGTTACTATAACCTAATAAGACACAAGGTAAAGATTTTGGATCTAGTTTCGATCTTGAATATCTATCTAAGAAAGACACAATCTCTGAGTGCGTCTGACTTCGATGAAGAGCAACCTACAAAAAAAGTCCACTGATCGGATTTTTATCCAATGGAGACCCTCCGATGCCTAAGTCAGTGGAGAGTAGTGAACAAGATATTTAAAGTAGAATCTTGATAGAGTTTAGTCCAAAAAAATTTTTTTACTATTACTGTCCCCTTACCTCCCCTTTATAGACAATTCAGGTATAACTATTGAATATGTGGAGTCTCACTTTTTATGACACTAAAGGATAGTTAACCCCTATTATCGGACCATAATCATAGAGTTAGTAGGTAGTTTATGCCTGCTAACGGTCGTAGTATATAGTCATTACCTATGATTATGGTATTGTAATTGTAGATTAGATAGTCGGCTATTAGGCAGTCGGCCATTAGTCAGTTGGCCATTATGATACTGGTTCGATCATGAAAATATTATTTTGGCCATGATGATCAATTGATCATAAAGATCAATTAGCTATGAAGATGCTGCTTCAGCCATGATGGTCAGTCGACCATGATGGTCAGTCGGGCATGAAGAGCTGCTTCGGCCATGATGGTCAGTCGGCCATGAAGATGGTGCTTTAGCCATAATGGTCAGTCGGCTATAAAGATACTGCTTCAATGATGATGGTTAGTCAGCCATGATGGTCAGTTGATCATGAAGATCAGTCGGCCATGAAAATGCTACTTTAGCCATGATGGTCTGTCAGTCATGATGGTCAGTCGGCCATGAAGTTCAGTCGGTCATGAAGATGCTGCTTTAGCCATGATGATCAGTCAGCCATGAAGGTACTGCTTCGGCCATGAAGATCAATCGATCATGAAAGTCAGTCGGCCATAATGGTTAGTCGGCCATGAAGACGCTGCTTTGACCATGATGGTCAATTAGCCATGATGATCAGTCGGCCATAAAGATGCTGCTTCAGTCGGTCATGAAGATGCTATGAAAGCTGAATCGTGAAAGTTTCTTCACTTTAGAGCTTCTCCTTTTGGGATCTCTTGGCTCTTTTTGTATGGGTGTGGAGCAAGTAGCCGATCTCGAATCAGAGAGAGCAGATCCGATTATCTCAATAGTTGCCCCCCACTCTCAAGTCCAAGGTGATCTGATATGTTCGATGATGGGAGTTAGCATATCTTCTGCCATGACTTCGAGCTTTGATTTTGTGGTCATTTCAGTTGATAATGAAAGAAATTTTTTAAAGTATTCTCTTTCTAAATGTGATTATTATTTGTTATTGATGACTGTTGCTAATTTAGTTGAATAACAATCAAATATCCTTTGACCGATGGAAGTTAGATCGGCATATCTTCTGTCTGACCATAGTCGAGTCGATATGTTATCCTGTCCGACCATAGTCGAGTTGGCATATTGTTCCATCCGATCGTAGTTGAGTCAGCATATTATTCCATCCGACTATAATCGAGTCGGCATATTATTTCGTCCGATTATAGTTGAGTTGGCATATTGTTCCATTCGAACATAATCAAATCGACATATTAAGTCGATCGATCGAAGCCGACATGTAGATTCGATCGATCAAAGTCGGCATGTAGAGTTGCTAGCCAGAGTCGATATGTAGATTCGATCGATTGGGGTCGGCCTATAGATCTTCTTGAGACTCATCTCGATCCGAAGATCGATATTTTTCTGCTTTGGCCCTTCGAGGCTTGAGTCGGAACTCGTATTTATCGTTGAATCATCTATTAATTCATCATCATTTTTCATTTAGCACGATGTTGTAGACAAAAAATCCTCTGATAGATTTGACTTTATTATGGTCATAGTCATCGGACCATTGTTGTAACTCAATAAGATGACGAAAATATCTAGATATGGAATCTTTCTCAGAAGAATTGAAGAGAGAACATGGTTGTTTCTCCTTTTTGGGTGCTTATCGAGGAGAAGGAGACCGCTATTCTTTAGATTCAACACATTGTGAATGCTAAATATGTCGAGAGTTGGCATGTCAGGAATACTGGAGGGCTAGGAGTCGACAAGCTGTAAGTGCCGAGAGTAGTGTCGATGTAGAGTGGGGCACGATAGCTATGCTTTGAAGGTACAGCCTATGACACCAGCTCATTTGGTTGCTGTTGTTGCTATTCTACAGTTTTTTGAAGACTGAACAGCTTCGATGAATGTCTTCACCTCAGCCTTGAGTCTTACCTCAGTTTGATTTTGACCTTAGATCAGATGTTTCAAGACCGTTGTCTTGCAAGAAGAAAATAAATGTTGCTGTTGCTGTATTTGCTGGAGGTTGTGCACTGTCTTCGTTAGTGTTTTCACCTGCTGCACTGAAGTAGCGAATTGCTGAGCATCCACAGTGATGACTGGATGTGAGGATCTGAGCTTTATTGGTGAAGGTGGGAGATCTTTCTGACGGAAAGATTGTCAGGTGGAGCCAGTGAAAATATTTTGGGCTCTCATTTTCATCATAATGATTGGATTTTCTCTCCCTACCTAGTGCGCCAATCTATTACGGTTAATTTTTGAATGTGCTTGACTTCGGTGAAGAGCAACCTGTAAAAGAAGTCGACTGACTGGATTTTTATCCGATAAAGGCTCTGTGATGCCTAAGTAAGTGGAGAGTGGTGAATGGGATATTTGAAGTAGAATTCTGGCAGAGTTTAGTTCAGAAAAAGCCTCTTACCATTGTTGTCCCCTTACCTCCCCTTTATAGACAATTCAGGTGTAACCATTGAACACATGGAGTCTCACTTTTTAGGGCACTAAAGGGTAGTTAACCCCTGTTATCAGGTCATAATCATAGAGTTAGTAGGTAGTTTATGCCCACTAACGATCGTGATATGCAGTCGTTATCTATGATTATGGTATTATGATTGTAGATTAGGTAGTCGACCATTAGTTAGTCGGCCATGATGGTCAGTCGGCCATGAAGATGTTACTTTGGCCATGATGATTAGTCAGTTATAAAGATGCTACTTTGGTCATGATGATCAGTCGGCCATAAAGATCAGTCAGCTATGATGGTCAGTCGACTATGTAGATCAGTCGGCCGTAAAAATACTGCTTCAGCTATGATAGTCAGTCAGCTATGAAGATGCTGCTTCAGCCATGATGGTCAGTCGGCTATAATGGTCAGTCGGTCATAAAAATACTATTTTGACTTATGATGATCAGTCGGTCATGATGGTCAGTCGGCCATCAAGATGCTGTTTCAGCCATGATAGTCAGTCAGCCATAAAGATGCTCATGAAAGTTGAATCGTGAAAGTTTCTTCCCTTCAGAGCCTCTCCTTTTAGGATTTCTTGGCTCTTCTTGTATAGATGTGGAGCAAGTGGCCGATCTCGAATCGGAGAGAGCAGATCCGATTATCCCAACATTGCCCTCCACTCCCAAGTCCAAGGTGATGTGACATGTTGGACGATGGGAGTTAGCATATCTTCTACTATGACTTTGAGCTCCGAGTCTTCGGTCATTTCAGTTAATAATGAAAGAAACTTTTCTAAGTGTTCTCTTCCTGAATGTGATTATTATTCATTATTTATGATGGTTGCTAATTTAGTTGAATAGCAATTGAATATCCTTCAATCGATCGAAATCGAATCGATATATCTTCTGTCTGATCGTAGTCAAATCAGTATATTGTTTCGTTCGATCGTAGTCAAGTCGATATATTATTTCGTTCGACCATAGTCAAGTCGATATATTATTTCGTCTGACTATAGTCGCGTCGACATATTGTTCTATTTGACCGTAGTCGAGTCGGCATATTGAGTTGATCGATTGGAGTTGGCATGTAGATTCAACAGACCAAAATCAGCTTGCAGAGTCTTCCGATCAGAGTCGGTATGTAGATTTGATTGATTGGAGTCGGCATGTAGATCTTCTTGGGATATATCTCAATCTGGAGATCGATATTTTTTTGCTTTGGCCCTTCGGAGCTTGAGTTGGAGCTCATATTTGTCATCGAATCATCTGTTGATTCATCATCATTTTTCTTCCAGCAAAACATTGTAGACAAAATGCCCTTTGATAGACTTGACTTCATTGTGGTTGTAGTCGTCGAACCACCATTGTGACTCATCAAGATGACGAAAATATCCTGATGTAGAACCTTCCTCAGAAGAATTGAAGAGAGAACGTTGTCGTTTCTCCTTTTTGGGTGCTTGTCGAGAAGGGGACCGCTATTCTTTGGATTCAACATGTTGCGGATGCTGAATATGTCAAGAGTTGGCATGTCATGAATGCTGGAGGGCTAGGAGTCGGCATGCTGTAAGTGTCGAGAGTAGTGTTGATGCAGAGTGGGGCACGATGGCTATGCCTTGGAGGTACAGCCTGTGGTGTCAGCTCTTTCGGTTGCTGTTGTCACTGTTCTACAGTCTATTGAAGACTGACAGCTTCGGTGAGTATTTGCACCTCAGTCTTGAGTTTTACCTTGATTTGATTTTGACTTCAGATCAGATGTTCTGAGACCGCTGTCTTACAAGAAGAGAATAAATGTTGCTGTTGCTGTGTTTGCTAGAGGGTGTGCATTGCCTTCGTCAGTGTTTTCACCTACTGCACTAAAGCAGCAAATTGCTGAGCATCTGTGGTGATGATCGGATGCAAGGATCTGGGCTCTGCAATGTAGGTGGGAGATCTTTCTGATAGAAAGATTGCCAGATAGAGCCGATGGAAATATTCTTGGCTCTCATTTTCATCATGATGATTGGATTTTCTCCCTCTACCTGACGCGCCAATCTATTGTGGCCAATCTCCGAGTACGTCTGACTTCGATGAAGAGCAACCTGCAAAAAAAATTCACTGATCGAATTTTTATCCGATGGAGATCCTCCGATGCCTAAGTCAATAGAGAGTGGTGAATAGGATATTTAAAGTAGAATCCTGATAGAGTTTAGTCCAGAAAAAGTTTCTTACCATTGCTATCCTCTTACCTCTTTTTTATAGACAATTCAGGTGTAACTATTGAACATGTGGAGTTTCACTTTTTATGGCACTAAAGAGTAGTTAACCCCTATTATTGGGCTATAGTCATAGAGTTAGTGGGCAGTTTATGCCCACTAATGGTCATGGTATGTAGTCGTTACCCAAGATTGTGGTATAATAATTGTAGATTTGACAGTCGGCCATTAGTCAGTCGGTCATTATGATATTAGTTTGGTCATGAAGATGCTGCTTCGGTCATAAAGATCAATCGGCCATGAAGATACTGCTTCGGCCATGATGGTCAGTCGGTCATAAAGATGCTGCTTCGGCCATGATGGTCAGTCGGCCATGAAAATGCACATGAAAACTGAATCACAAAAGTTTCTTCCCTTTATAGCCTCTCTTTTTGGGATCTCTTAGCTCTTCTTGTATAGGTGTGGAGCAAGTGACCAATCTCGAATCGGGGGAGAGCAAATCCGATTATCCTAACACACAGATATCCAAATACTCAAAGAATAGCATAATTTGACTGCTTTCCAAATAGACGAATTGGTGTCGGCAATCTATTGATTGAGAAAAACAGCAGGGAACTATCAACCAAATACATTTTCAGGATGTTTTTATAAATCATCATAGTAAGTTCATGTTCATGTATATTTTTTATGTTTTTGCTTCGCAAGATCATTTTGTTTAGGAATTGTTGGACAAGAAATCTTATGCACAATTACATGGCAACCTAAATAATCACCAAACTTATTATTTATGAATTTCTCACCACCATCAAATTGGACAATTTGAATTTTTGCATTAAACTAGCATTGCACATAGTTATGAAAGTGAATAAAATGGGAAGAAATCAAATTTCTTTCTTAAAGAATATAATCATATAAACCAAAAATAGTCATCAATAAACACAACATCATATCTAAAATTTTCAATGGAGCAAACATGAGCTGGCCCCTATAAATTTAACGTATTTTCATTAAAAAAAGAAATTAATACAATATTAGAAAATTCCACACATGAGAAAATCTACAGAGTAAAATAGTGAATATATTTCCCTTCATATAAATTTTGTCATGTGAGAGAATCCTCTAGAGTTAACTGTTGAATATTTTTCTCTTTATATAAATTCCATCGTGTGATAGAATCGTCCAGAGTCAACTGCTGAATATCTTTTTCTGTGTAAATTCCATCATGTGTTTGTTCCCCTCTCATCTGATAACACTCCCACAGGGGTACCCTATCTGCAACTAGTTTTCTAGATCTACAAGGAAAGAAGAGACCAGATGATGAGCTCAATAGGCAATAGCCTGGTAAGTAACCAATACTTTAACTATATAATTCAAGTAGTAAATTAAATAAAATTTTCTTACTAAAAATATTAGCAAAACTATTATATTTTCATAAAATAATTTATATAATTGAGAATATTCATGTTTGCTTGAGTATTCATATTCATACTCAGAAGAATAATTTAAAATATCATGATGTCTACTCAACGGCCTATAAGACCATGACCATATTTACAACCTATGCTAAGGCTAGAGAATTGCACTTATATCCTATGAAGTAGACCAGTTGCCATACTTATATCCTACGAAGTAGACTAGAAACCTTATTTATTTTGTGTGGCAAGGCCAAAATAATAAATTCTGAATTGTTCAAAGTACCAATATATCTCATATTGGCAGGTTCTGAAACATAGTCAAGCTAAATGTCAAAGATCCAAAATATATTAAATCTATTCATACATCATATATATATATATATATATATATATATATATATATATATATATATATATATATATATATATATATATATATGTCAAGTTCTAAAAAGTATGCACATTCAATAAAGTGTCCTAAACAATCATACATAAGATTTAGTAATAAAAATAACACTTTTAATTTGCAAGTTTTTCATTTAAAATATAATTTCATAAAATTTATTAATTGCATGTTGATCAATTTATAATTTATTTGATATCAATATTTATTCAAAGCAAATAAAAGAAAAATATAAGAAAGAAGAATCATTACTTAGTAGACACAATCTAACAAATTCTATAAGTTGCCTCTCAAATCTAATATTAAAGAATTATATTTATATCACCATGATAAATTTTAAAATAATGATCTATGTCTTTGTGTTCTTAGAATCTAAATAAAACCTAATAATTAACCGCCTCAACATGATCCTAATGCTATGTGGAATTGGCCGATCTAAAAATTAATTATGTCTATAATTTCTTCAAAATTGTATATCATAAAATTTATTAAATTAACCTCTAATTACTTTATCATGTTCAAAATTTTTAGATTAATATTTTGTAGAAATAAGCCCCTAAAACATATTGTACAAAATTTTAAATACCGAATGTAATATTTATATAGGAAATTTAGTAATACGAATTTTACTTGCAATACATCTTAACTTACATAATTTTCTATTAGTAGATATTAATAATGCACTATAGTATACAAATTTAACAATAGAAATCTAACTTAATTCACAGTAAATTATTTCTCAAAACTTTAAAAAAAAAATTTATTTTACAAAAATTAAGTTTTTAGAATATAAAATAAGAAAATTTAATTATAAATTTAGATTATTGTTAGAAAAAATTACAGTGACACATCTTGAACTTTGACTTATTTGTACTTAGATCCCAAAATAAAAAGTTTCAAATGGACCTAAAACTCCAAAAATATTGCAAAGAGCCCCAGCATCTATCTCCATTTTAACGGTGTTAACGGAAATGGGATAATAACCAAAATACCCTTAGTTCTTTTAACCATCAGGTGGATTGCTTTTTGGAAAAAAAAATAGTTGGAGCCCTTCTAATTCGGTCACCTTCGCTTACTCTAATTGACCACGGTCATCTAACTTCATCTTCGAGATCGTCAAGATATTCGAAGTAGTTAGAATCATCACTAGCTGTCAGTTCATTAGTACGTTTTCCTCAATTGATTCATCAATTTCAAGAGGTAGGCTTTGAAATTTCTTATATTTATGCTTGAAAGGGTTCTGTTACAATTTAAATTTATTTGTGCTTGATAATAGTATATTTTTTTTGTTTTCATGCTTCCAATTTCTTTGTATTTGATAATGTGGTGGATTTCTTGGGTTTATAGTCAGCTCCAATTTGGAGATTGTATGAATTTTTTTTTCGAAAGTTTTGAGGATTCTACTCCATTAAAATTGGAAACTTTTTTTGAGGCCACCATCCATATGCATTGGAAGGCATTTACTATCTTACTATAAGAGGATAATAGATCTAAAGAACTTGAAAGTGGTGAAGGGAGGAGACCACTACACTACCCCAAATCCTAAAACTTTGGTATGGCAGGAAGACAGCAATCTATGTCTATATGGATTGCTAGAATAGTTAAACTACAATGGTCCACCGTAGAACTCATGTGAACTACTAACCTTGTATTTAATATAGTTCACATGTATTTAATATACTTTTATTTTATTTTTAATATTTTTAATATTATAATTTATATTTATTAATTTTATATTAATCTTAAATTATTTTTTAACCTAAATGATAATTATGAATGAAAATTTAAAATTTATTATTTATTTTTTTATTGATACAAATATTGCATAATGCATATTATTTGAGACAATCATTAAATAATGAAAGTAACACTATTATTTAGGTTAAGGATTACTATAGTTATAGCCAAAAAAATTAAAGATATTATGACTTTAAATATAGAATAATATATTACATCTGTCATGCCTTCGATCTAAGATCACGAGCCAAGAGTCATGACAACCACTGCATACTCACAGAAAATTCTTCTCACAAGCAAACAAGACATCTCATCATGATATCATAAACAAGTAACAGAATAAAATTATCCAAACCTTAATTCAAATAATTGAATCAAAACTCAATATCAATAAAAAAAAAGTATTTGACAAAGTCAATATTAAACAAGGTCTTGCATCAACTATGATAAATCATAAATCAAAATAAGAAGACTAACTCCATTTCTAATTACACTCCCATATCGCAAACCCCACATCAAGCTAAATTTTCTAAATCTATAAAAAGGATAAGAAATTCATCATAGGCTAATAGCCTAGTAAGCAATGAATACCTTTAATTAAATAAATCATGCAATAATTATATATATATATATATATATATATATATCGATTAACCAAGATAACATCATAAGTATGCCAATTCCAAATTCACATATTGATGTAATGTAGTATCAAGCATTCATTCATAGGATTTCAATTCATATAACCTTTCATAAATTATAATTTCATCAAATTCTCGAGTTCTTCTTGTCAACCTTAAGCTATGATCATAGTTTTCCTGTGATAGGGTCATGACATCACGTATTCTCTTGCAGTGGGCTGTGTATTATCTAACGACGGGCCACATGTCAACTTATGATCGGCTACATATCATCTTGCAAGATGCTGCATATCATCTTGCAACATATTATATATCATCTTATAGTGTAATCTATAGGAATCATAAAACTGTTGGTAGTTTATCATGAATCTGCTAGGGATATGTCACGTATCTACTTTGCGACATAGTCCTTTACATAGCTAGGTTAACAATTCATATCATCATCTAATTTAATATCTTATTCAACATTCATATCATCATTTAGTTTCATATCTTGTTTGACAATAGTATAAGTATGAAACAACAAAATATCAAATCAATCCATCAAGTTATTTGTTATGATCACACATCACAATTATTTCAAAGAAATAAAATATTTTCAATGCCTTTCATCATATCCATATCATGAATTAACACAATTCAAAATTCATCAATTAATTTATCGATAAATTATTAAATAAATTTAATAAATATAACACACTACTTATCTTAAAAGCAAATCCAAACTATAGATCCAATTAATCTTGAAAATCCTTATGTTGCCCAAGGATGGCTATCCAAGGGGCGGGGGGTGAATTGGATATTTAAAATTTAAATGATAATTATGCAGAATAAACTACTAAGTGCTTAATGAGATAAATTAAAAGATATACAATGAATGAAAATAGTAATAGAATAAACACACAATCACAAATACTATAATTTTATAGTAGTTTGGTGCCAAATTTAGCACCTATGTCCACTTCTCAAGTAATTCACTTGAGAATTCAACTATAATTACTAAGCTTGATTACAGTACGATTTTTTTTTTGTTCACAATCCAATCTAGTTGGTTTTAACTTTGGCTCACTAATCACAACTGTACTAAAATTATTTTTCTGGACAAACAATCAATTCATATTGGTTTTAACCTTAGCTTACCAATCAAACCACTATAAGTATCCAATTCAAGGCTTGGACCAATCCAAATTTCTCACCCCAAAAAACTTGAAAGAATACAAATAAAAGTAAGTTTAAGAAAAGAAAGAAAACTCAATGAAGCCTCAAAAGAAAAAATTTTGAGTTGCTTGCTGGTTGCTTGATTTTTTCTCCTTGAAAGCTTGAGAGAGGTAGGTGGAGATCTTCAACGTTGATGGCTTGACTTCTTTCAACTTGAGGATGATGGAAGGATAAAGGATTATCTAAAAATTAGTCCTTCTCTTCACTACTTATCATAAACTTGAATGCACTAAAAAATGACTTGAATGCTCTTCAATGTAAATTTTAAAAATATTTTCAATGCTCCAAAAGTTTTTCTTTTATATTTCTGAGGTTTTCCACCACTTTAAGTCACCTGGAATGACTGTGTTTAATATTCTAATTGTTGGAAGAGAGAAACTAGCTGTTGAAAGTGATTGAGGGGCAAAAAGCTATAGTTTTGAAAAACTAGCCGTTACGGTCACTGGGTCGACTCAACCTTCTTTGAGTCGGCTCAGTTCCTCATTGAGTCAACTCATAAATCCTCTAGGTCGACTCAATATCAAGTGGCTGAAAATTAGTTTTCTGTCTTGACTTCTTCACAGCATTTTGGTCAGCTCAGGCCCTGTCTAAGTTGGCTCAATTGATCTCTAGATCGACTCAATGACCACTTAATCGGCTTAGTAGACTTGATCTAAAATTTTATGTTTCTATCTCTATCTATCTTCTGAGATTAGATCGACTCACTAATCCTCTGGTCGACTAACTTTCTATTTGGGTCGGCTCATCTGAAACTTGATCAGCTCACTGAATATTACTTGAAAATTCAGTCTTTTATCTTTTGCTGCCTTTTGAGACTAAGTCAACTCAGCTGGTGTGCCAAGCATGCCATGGGTTCTTAAACAGTCTTTCTTTTTTAATTTAGTTTTTAAACTAAACTTATCTTCTTAACATGATTTAATCTTCATTAAAATTTTTTTCAATGTTGATCTAGTCTAGAGTTTCTTTATTAAGCTCTTGAGTGGTGGTTTTTCATTTAGTTGTCGAAAATACTTAAAAATTATGAGTACTTACAATTTAAAACTACATATCCTCATAAACAACATTAGTGATTTAACAATTTATACTCAAATACTTTTGTTATCATCAAAATCAATCCAGGGGTCAATAATCTTTTTCTTTTTTATGATGACAAAACCCTTTGAGTATAATTTTTTTTTTCAAATTTCAAATTACTTTACTTTCAATCATTGCATACACATCATATATTAGATGTATGTCCTCAAAGTCAATTATTGACTGACACATTATTCATTCTATGACACAAATTTGTACTTTAAACTATTGATTTAATCAATAAAGGATAAGTTTTCTTTTTCCATTCAAGTGTTATGTGTCTTTAATTATCCTTGAAATTGATATTACGATACATATTCTCAAGTGTTAAGAATTATAGCCATGTATGATTGATTCCTAAATTACTCTCGATTATAAGATAATCATGGAGACGGTGATCGATCCAGATAGATCAATGCACCGATTTGCTTCTTTCAAGATAGATGAGCATCTAGTCTCTAGTGTAGAGACACTGAGTGGTAAGTGTGGATAGTTGTTAAAGGATAACTAGTATTGAGCATGACTATACGAGAGATCATATTAATTTCTATCCAATCATCAGTGATCATCTCGATGTTATAGTTGTGTGACTGATCTTTTGACCTACGGTGTCATAATTGCTTACAGTAAGACTGCTGTAGTTTGACTACATATAAGCATTGACTCAATTATGAGTCTTTCGTAGTAGATGTTGGCTTCAGTTGGTTAAGCTCTGTGAGCAATGTGTGCATGTAGATAGGATCTATCGACCTTGATAGAGAGGAGTAAACCTATGAGATTTGAGAAGCTGAGTCCACAAGTCTATGTTCATAGCAGTGTGATTAATAGTATAAAATTTTTATTTAAAATCACTATTAAATTTGAGTTAATTAGATCTATCATATGACTGATGATGAGATTTGATAATTTATTTATGACCTGTCATCTAGTCAGGACTCACGATAGAGGAACTGTATCATATATTAACTACACCTAGAGATTCTATTTTAGTTATACTAGGTTGCATCTACATATTGGTAGATATCACTAGTGGATTGTGAGAGCTCAATAGGATCATTTTAGATCAATGATCCTTATCGAGTTAGAATGAAACTGTTCTGATTCACTGAAAGAAGTTTCAGTGATACCTATGATAGAGATTATGGTATGTCTCACTATCAGATAAAATTAAATCTATGGGGTCATACATAAAGGAAGAAGGCCTTAATTAATTATAATTAAGCTTATGAAGTATCAATTAATATGGATTTAGAGAAATCTTATTGGATTCATGTTAATCTTGCTAGCACTTGGGTGAATCCAATTTCTCTTGTAGTTGGTTTGCTTATATAATAAGCATTAGTCATTTTCTATATTTGATTTGAATCTAATTGAATTTGATTCAATGGTCTCCAATGGTTGGATGCTTAATTTATGACTTGGATTAAATCAAAGAAGAGTTTTTTTATTTTATTTATCTTGATTTGATCAAGAATCCTTGAAGTGAATTTATAAAACCATATGGGTTGATTTATGAGTATTTAATTGGGTCCCATATGATAAGACATATAGCATTGGGTGTGAGCGTGGGTGAATTATGGGTGGCACCCTATTTACTTGGTCCAAGTATATTATGGCTAGGACTTCTAATATGATTAAGAGGAGAGATCCTAATTTGATTAGGATACCCTTATGATGTCTATTTAAAAGACCCTAACCTTAACTCTCTCATTATCTCATGATCTTCCATCCTTGCTGCCACCTATTATTGTGGCCACACCTCCTCTCCTCTCTCTCTCTCTAGCCCATGCCCTCTCTCTATAGGCATCCCCCTTTTTGGATCTTAGAGAGAAGTGGACGGCATCCTTCTTTGGTGTTAAGGGTTGGCGCCAAGTTGATCTTGGTTTCTTCCTCTTCCTCTCATGTAGTTAAGAGTTAGTTACAACCACTTCTTATTATTATTCTTCTTGATTAGTTAAGGGATCAAGAAAGATTCTTGGCTTCTTCGAGAATCAAGAAAAAAAGATCAAAATGATTCACAAGTTGATCCCTATCCAGGCTTGGTTCAAGCCTATTCAGGTTTTTGGTTCAAGCAAGCAGGATCCAAAAAATAATAATTGAGGTTGGTCCTATGGATATCCGTAAAGATAGGATACTTGTGCTATTGATTTAGAGTCTGATCAATCCCAGATCCACAGATTGATTTAGATTCAACCCCAGTTGTAGGTTTGAGGTAAAAGAAAAAGTGATTCAGGTATGTGAATTGATTACAGGCTTTCTTCATTCATCCTAAAATCAGTTTATGTTTGTTTCAGTATATGAACTAAATCCATAGGTACTTTCATACGATGAATGTATACTTAGATTAAAAATATTTTAATCTATTTTTTTACTATATTTTAGATTTAAAAAAATTTTAAAATCTACATACACTAGCACCTATAGAAAATCCAACAGTGATATTAGAGCCACATATTCATATATATGAAAGTAGCATAAAAGTTTTAAAAACTATTTTCAAAATTCTGATTTTAGTTCATATATGTGATGTATGTATTTATGTTCAGATCTGAAAAGTATTTTCATTTTAATTTTTATTCCTATATACGATATATGAAAGTATGCATAGATTAGAAATTAAATTTTTGCGATATAAATTTTTTATGTATGTGATATATAATGGTGTATTTAGATCTAAAATTAATTTTTTAAAAATCTAAAATTTTTTATATATATGATATATGATTGCATGTATGTTCTGAAAATATTTTAAAAATAAAAAACTTACTTTTTATGTAATAAATTTAAATTTGAAAATTATTTTTATGATCTAAAATTAGTGTGTGCATGAATTGTTGGACATGGATAGTTTTGCATTAAGTCATATAATTAGATTGCATCTTAAGTTATGATTAAATCATATTGGGTCGAAATCGATATAGCTATTGATTAAATCAAGTTAAGTATTGATTTGGATTAGATTAATTCAGTTTATAATTCTATAAGTATTGTAGATTGAGTCGATCAAACCCCATATATAAAATCTAATCAACCTAAGGACCTAATTCAGCTTCATGGTTCGAACCCGATTCACCTAAACTGACTAATGAAAATTAATAAATTATTTGATGTCTAAGGCAAGTTTCGATCGGTGGTTTTTAATTTGGAGATTACTCACCCAAATAATTTAGCCTATAGCGAGTTAATGACGTACCCTCCTATTGATCTCACTTACCCAACCAATTGAATGATTAGGTTT
Source organism: Elaeis guineensis (assembly GCF_000442705.2). Lineage (NCBI taxonomy): Eukaryota > Viridiplantae > Streptophyta > Magnoliopsida > Arecales > Arecaceae > Elaeis > Elaeis guineensis. Next base: position 59,377,020 of record NC_025996.2, read on the forward strand.
ATTAGTCGCTAAGGCATTTTGGTTTAGCCTATGCCAGTTAGATCGATCATGTGATGACTGATTAGATGAGATCTGACCTAAATCTTCCTAATCAATATTAAGCCTTATGATCTTCCACTATTGTAGAAGTACAGACGTGGTACTGACATTGATTGTTCTCAACTGATTACAGTAGTTCAGTTGCATCGAAAATACGCAACCACTCTACTAACAAAGAGTTGCTCCAGGATGAAGATGGGGTTGGGCCCAGTATATGTTATCTAAGGGACTCAATGATGGTTTCACACCTGCTAGTAAATGGTGGGTCGAGCTTAACTAAGGAGTGGGGATAATATGTATTATCTGAGCTTATATGATTTAGAGATCAAGTTACTACAATATGCTTAGAGAAGCATCTGGGCAAAGAGTTGCTTATGCATCGATGTACGTATCATCAATAACTGTTAGGTGCGATGCACGGCATCGATAGAACTATAGCACCTACTAGAAACTTACATTGGTCACGTCAGATTTTTGCTTTCTACTCGGAGAGTGTCGGAATTTAAAAAAATAGTGAGAATCTATTTGCATCTAAAAGTTCTTAGATCCAATATAAATTTAAGTATAAATATCTAACTAGAATCTCTATTCTCACAGATAAATAATGTCGGCCTCTAACTCACTAGTCCGCATCCTTGAAACCAACTATCTGACTAGCATAAATTTTAAAGACTGGCTCAGAAACCTCAGGATAGTCCTGACATCTGAGAAGATTGGATATGTACTCGACTAGGATGCCCCAACCTTATTAGCCAGTCTTACGGTAGAGCAAAGAGTTGCTCTGGATAAGTGGTTAGATGATGACCTTAGGGTGAAGTGCTATGTGCTGGCTTCCATGTTAAACGAGTTGCAGAGCCAGCATAAGCACATACCCGCTGCTCGTGCCATGATTACTCATCTATAAGAGTTGTATGATAAGCAGAGTCAGACGGTACACTTTGAATTATCCAAATGATTGTTTAATATAAAGATGCATGACGGACAGTCAGTCCACGATCATTGAATAATAATGATCAAGGATCTTGAGGAGCTTGAGAAGCTCAAGCTTACTATGCAGAGGGAGTTAAAGGAGGATTTGATCATTCAATCCCTGACTAGATTCATTTAGATAGTTTATCATAAACTATCATATGAGTAAACTAGACCGCAACTTATCTAAGTTGGTCAATATACTGGTCACTACTAAGAGTACCTTAAAAAATTCAAGGAGCTCTGTTCTTGCTACTGAACAGACACCTTCTAAGAGAAAGTCTCAAAGAAAGAAAAAGAATAAGCCTACGAAGAAGCAAAAGAAGGAGAGCAAACCTAAAAAGGTTACTTCGAAGAAAGTTGTGGAGAAGGAAAAGTGTTTCCACTGTAACTTCGACAGTCATTGGAAGAGAAACTATCCATCTTACTTGGAGAGCCTGAAGATGAAAAAGAGTGAACAACCTGTTGAAGGTATGCTCATAATAGAATCTAACTTAATGGTTTCTTCTACTTTTAGTTGGGTATTAGACTCTGATTCTAGTGCTTATATATGTACTTCAATGCAGAATCTAATAAGAAGTAGGAGATTGAGGTAAGATGACATGATCTTTCGGATCGATAATGGAGCAAAAGTTATTACAGAAGCCATTGAAACCTATCCTTTTTGATTACTGTCATACTTTAGATTAGATTTAAAAAACTGTTATTTTATTCCTGTAGCTAGTCAAAATTTGATTTCAATTTTTGTATTAGTACATCATGGATTTATTTTTTAATTTAACAAAAATTATTATTCTATTTATTTATAAAATAAATTGATTGCATTTGATCTTTTGATTGACAGTTTGTATCACTTGCATATTGATGCTAATGTGAACCTAAATAAGCAAGTAGTGAGTATCGTAGGCCAAAAGTGATCCAGAGATGAGTTTAACCATAAGTACTTATGGTACCATAGACTTGATCATATTGGAGAGGACAGGATAAACAGACTGAAAAGGATGAGATCCTTGACTTGATTAAATCTGAGTTAATTTTGGCCTGTGAATCATGTCTTCGAGAAAAAATGGCTAGGTTACCATTTATGGGACAAGAAAAAAGGACCACCGAGTTACTAGCCTTGGTACATATCGATGTGTGTAGTCCATTTGATGTACAGGTCAGAGGTAGTTATAGCTACTTTATTATCTTTCCTGATGATCTGTCAGGGTATGGATATGTATTTCTCATGAAACACAAGTCTGAAGCCTTTGAAAGATTTAAAGAATTCAGGCATGAGGTTGAGAAGCAAACAGGTAAACCTATCAAAGTCTTACGATCTGATCGAGGAGAAAAATACCTAAGTACTAAATTTTTGAAATATCTTAAAAAGAACAGCATAGTTCTCAATAGATTCCTTCTGGCATGCTTCAACTCAACAAGATATCCAAAAAGAGAAATAGGATCCTATTAGATATGATCCGATTCATGATGAGTTTCACTGATTTATCTGTAATTCTTTAGAGACACACCTTACTTATCGCAATGCATATTTTAAATAGGATTCTTTCTAAATCCGTTCCTACCACACCATATGAGATATGGCATGGTAAGAAATCAAGTCTAAGTTACCTTAAGACTTGGAGTCTAGTCTATGTCAAGAGACAGAAAGCTGACAAGTTAGAGGATAGATATATCGTAGCTTGATTTATAGGATATCTCAAAAAATCCATGGGGCACTACTTTTACTATTCATATGATCATAATATGATTGTGAGTTACAATACCACATTCTTAGAAAAATAATTTATTCAAGATGGTAGCAGTGGAAGATTTGTTGAGCTTGACGAGAATGTCTCTGAAGAGCAACGAGCTATAGATCTTCAGAAATCCATCCATAATGAGCCAGTAGTTAATGTTCCACCTCCACCTCATAGATCAGATAGAATCTCCCATCCTCCTAAAAGATACATGGGTATGCTAAAAGAAGATGTAGAGGAAGCATTCCTTGTGGGAGATAGGGGTCATGGTGATGATCCTAGTACTTTTGACAAGGTGATGTCGGACATCGATTTTGAAAAATGATTAGATGTAATGAAGTTAGAAACTGACTTAATATACTCGAACTAGGTATGGACCTTAGTGGATCCACCTAAGAGAATTATTTCCATTGGATGTAAATGGATCTACAAAAAAAAAAAGATACCGATGGCAAGGTAGAGACTTATAAGACAAAACTGGTGGTGAAAGATTATATTCAGCATGAAGGTATTGACTATCATGATACTTTTTCATCTGTAGCCATACTGAAATCTATCCGTATATTGCTTGTTGTTATAGCTTATATAATTATGAAATCTAGCAGATGGATGTGAAAACTGTTTTTCTGAATGGATATCTTGAGGAAGATATCTATATGGAGTAGTCTCTGGATTTCACATCCGGTGATAATGATCATCGAGTCTGTAAGTTATAAAGATCCATCTATAGACTAAAGTAGGCTTCTCGAAGTTGGAATCTTCATTTCGATGATGTGATCAAATCATTTGATTTCATAAAAAATGAAGAAAAAATTTATGTTTATAAAAAGATTAGTGAGAGTATGCTTATCTTCCTCGTACTATATGTGGATGATATCCTCCTCATTAAAAATGATATTTTCATATTGACCTCGATCAAAGCTTGATTGTTTAAGAAATTCTCCATAAAAGAATTAGAGAAAATATCCTATATCCTTAGGATAAAGGTCTATAGAGATAGATCTAGAAGGATACTTGGCCTGTCACAAAAGTTGTACATAGAGAAAGTATCAAAGTGGCTTAGCATGAAAAACTCCTAAAGAGGTTTGCTACCCCTTAGGTATGGTATTCGACTCTCCAAGATGAGGAGATCAAACATATGAGTAGGATCCCTTATGCTTCGGTGATAGGGAGCCTCATGTATGCCATGTTGTGTACTCGACCTGATATTGTCCTTGCTGTGAGTGTTACAAATAGGTATCCATCGAATCCAAACGAGGAGTATTGGATAGCTGTGAAGAACATCCTTAAGTACTTATGAAGGACTAAGAATTTATTCTTGATCTTTGGAGGAGCACGTGAATTGCGGATTGAGGATTATATAGATTCGGACTTCATATTAGATCCCGATGATAGAAAATCTATATCGGGGTATGTATTCATTTGCAATGATGGTGCAGTCAGCTGAAAGTATTCCAAGTAAAGTATCATCGCAAATTCGATCATAGAGGCTGAGTATGTCGCTGCTTCGGATGCTGCAAAAGAAGACTTCTGGTTCAAAAAGTTTACTACAAAAATTAGTACAATGACGTCGGATGCCATACCACTATACTGCGATGATAATAGAGCCATAGCACTTGCTAAGGAGCTCCGATCTCATAAAAAATCAAAGCACATTGAATGACGGTTTTATATTATACACGACTACCTCAAAAAATAATATGTCAAGGTACGAAGAGTAGACTCTACAGATAATATGGTAGATCTGCTGACAAAGCAGTTGAGCCAGCCCAAAATGAAAGTCCATCTTGAGAAGATAGGGCTTAGATTAATGGTTAATTGACTTTAGTCTAAATAAAAGATTGTTAGATGTGTATTCTAGAAGTCAATTATTGATTGGCACATTGTTCATTCTATGATACAAATTTATACTTTAAACAATTGATTTAATCAATAAAGGATAATTTTTTTTTCCATTCAAGTATTATATGTCTTTGAATCATCTTTGAAATTAATGTTACGATATATATTCTCAAGTATTAAAAATTGGAGCCATATATGATCGATTTCTAAATTACTTTCGATCATAAGATAGTCATAGAGATGGTGATCGATCCAGATAGATCAATGCATGATTCACTTCTTTCGGGATAGATGAGTCTCTAGTCTATAGTATAGAGACTGAGTGGCAAGTATGGATAGTTGTTAGAGAATAACTAATATTGAGCATGATCATACGAGAGATCACATAGATTTCTATCCAATCGTCAGTGATCATCTCGATGCTGTAGATGTGTGACTGATCCTTTGACCTGCGGTGTCACAGTTACTCACAGTAAGACTGTTGTAGTTTGACTACACATAAGCATTGACTTAATTATGAATTTTTTATAGTAGATATTAGCTTCAATTGGTTGAGCTCTGGGAGCAACATGTACATCTAGATGGGATCTATCGACCTTGATAGAGAGGAGTAGTCCTATGAGATTTGAGAAGCTGAGTCCATAAATTTATGGCCATAGCAGTGTAATTAATGAAAAAAAAATTATTTAGAGTCACTATTAGATTTGAGCTAATCGAATCTATCATATGACTGATGACGAAGTTTGATAATTTATCCATAACCTGCCATTTAGTCAGGACTCACGATAGAGGGATTGTATCATATATTAACTACACCTAGAAGTTCTATTTTAATTTTGTTGGATTGCCACTACATATTGCTAGATGTCACTGATGGATTGTGAGAGCTTAATAGGATCATGTTGGATTAATAATCCTATCGAGTTAGAGTAAAATTATTTCGACCCACTAAAAGGGTTTCAGTGATATCTATGATAGAGATCATGGTATGTCTCACTACCAAATAGAATTGAACCTATGGGGTCACACATAAAGAGAGAAGGCCTTGATTAGTTATGATTGGGCTTATGAAGCACCAATTAATATGGATTTAGAGAATCCTATTGGGTTCATGTTAACTTTGCTAGCACCAGGATGAACCCAATTCCTTTTATAGTATGTTTGCTTATATGATAATCATTAGTCATTGCCTACACTTGATTTGAATCTAATTGAATTTAATTCAAGGATCTTCAATGGTTGGGTGCTTAATTTATGGTTTGAATTAAATCAAAAAAGAATTTTTTAATTTTATTCATCTTAATTTGATCAAGAATCTTTGAAGTGAATTTATGAAACTATATGGGCTGATTTGTGAGCATTTAATTGGTCCCATATGATGGGACATCTAGCACTAGATGTGGGCATCGGTGAATTATGGGTGGCATCCCATTTACTTGGTCCAAGTATATTATGGCCAGGACTTCTAATATGGTTAAGAGGGATCCTAATTTGATTAGGATATCCTTATGATGTCTATTTAAAGGACCATAGCCTTACCTCTCTCATTATCTCATGATCTCCCATCTTTGCCGCCACCTATTACTATGCCCATGCCTCCTCTCCTCTCTCTCTCTCTAGCCCACATCTTCTCTCTCTAGACATCCTCCTTTTTGGATCTTAGAGAGAAGTTGGCGACATCCTTCCTTGGTGTCAAGGGTTGGCGCCAAGTTGATCTTGGTTTCTTCCTCTTCCTCTCAGATAGTTGAGAGTTAGTTATAACCACTTCTTATTGTTGATCTTCTTTATTAGTTGAGGAATCAAAAAAGATTCTTGACTTCTTCAAGAATCAAGAAAGAAAGATCAAAAGGATTCACGAGTTTATCCCCATCCAGGCTTGGTTCAAGCCTATTCAGGGTTTTGATTCAAGCAAGCAGGATCTAAGAGAAAATAATTGAGATCGGCCCTATGAATATCCATAGAGGTAAGACTCTTGTGTTGCTGAATTAGAGCTTGATCAACCCCAGATCCAGGGATTGAATTGGATTCAACCCCAGTTGCAGGTTTGAGACAAAAGAAAAAATGATTCAGGTATGTGAATTGATTACAGGCTTTCTTCATTCATTCTAAAATCAATAATTATGTTAATTTCAGCATATGAACCAGATCCATAGGTGCTTTCATATGATAAATGCATGCTTAGATTAAAAGTATGTTAATCTATTTTTTCACTGTATTTTGGATTTAAAAAAATTTTGAAATCCACATGCACTAGTACCTATAGAAAATCCAACATCATATACATTCAAATTTATCAAATTATATGTACTCCTCTTGAGTATGATAGTCATTTCCAAATTAATTTGTAATTTAGTGTTACTCTCCTTTATTATGTGTCACATGTTCTTTAGGGTTTTACTTTGTTCCAAATTACTTTTTCATATTTCATCAATTTGCAATTTCAATCAATACTCATTTTTCTCTCCCTTTTTGTCATTATCAAAAAGATAGAAATTATCAAACATTCACAAAGAAGATATTGCACATATAAAGGAAAACAAACTTCAAGTTTCATTCATTCATTTAAGAAGATACAACATACAATATTCTCAAAAAGAAACCTGATCATAACATAAGACATTGACAAACAAAAAGCTCAAAATGATAATACAATGATATGCAACCTAATCTAAGCTAGAATCGAGAGGTGTGGAGGAAGCTGGATCTATGGGCACAGAAGAACAGTACTCGACAAAGACCTCTCTCATAGCATTCTTCACCAGTGAAGAAAGACAACCAGAGATTTGATCAAATACATGCTACGTGATCTCCTCTACCTAATCCTCATCAATCCAAATAGTAGACAAAGATGTAGCATGCACTGGATGCTCTGGTAGATCTAGCTGAATTGTAGGATCTGCAGGATGTGGTGCGGGCTCTGGCACACTTCTAACTTCCTCTTTCTCATCTTCTCTGACCCATTGTCCTTCAATCTTTAAGAATCCCATCCTCTTCATGGACTTCTCGTTGTACGTATCATAATGTTGAAGCATCTTGCATGACTCTCCTACCACACCAACTCCAAAGTCATGGAACACCAAAGTAAGGAATATACCATAAGGAAGAGCCGGCTTGGCTCTCATTTTAGCCTCTTGCATGATCCTCAATATAAGCATTGAAAGCTTAAACTTTTCTCTCTTCAAGATATGATACATAATCCCAATATCGATCTTCATTATAAAATCAAACCTTCCAATCCTTGGAATGAGAATCTTAGTAGTTATGTGGTAGAGAAGATGGAGTTCAATGGATAGATAATTAGCAAGAATTTCTTCAAAATCTAAAATATTGTCTCTCCCAAACAACAACCGCAACCTACTAGACCTATCATCTAGTCTCTCGGCTCCTTCAGTGGGTGCCTTCAAAAGTTCTCCCAACTTCTCCACAGATAGATTAATTTTCACATTCTTAGCTTCAGTTTCAAAGGAGTTAGCTTGGATCTTAGCATTTCCAAAGAACTCCCTTACTAGGTTAGGGTAAGTGGGCAAATTCAAGGTGCATAAATACTCCCACCCCTGAAACTTCAAACATTCACCAATCTCAAAGTGCTCTCTTTTCAAAATATCAAAATCTATTTTTCTTCCCATGGTGACAGCCCTAGAAGAGAGAGGAATCATCCTTTCTTGTGCAGGAGATGATGAAGACGGCTAAGAAGGAGGCTGAGTAGGGGCTACTGGAGGAGGAGGAGCAGGCATACTGCGAGCAGACTAAGACGGCTCAGGGAGATGGTTTTGATGAAACTTGATCTGCTGTTCTTCTCCATGAAGCCCTCTCCTTGGTGATGAGAATGTGCAGGGGTGCTTTGTCCATGGAGTAAGTCACTTCTTGGGTGCCATAGATCCAAAATCCTCCTTGATTTGCAGTGGATGTAGGGTTTTAAGAGATGGATTTAGGGTTCTAAAGGTCTAATGGTGGGATGGCTCAAAAGAAATGAGAAATCAATAATAAAGGCACCACAGGAAATTTCGTTAGAAAAATAGGATTCTTGACAACTGAGTCAACTCAGACTCATTTTGAGTTGGCTCAATGATGGGTAGACTAGGTTTTTCATTAGTCGACTCAGGAAATGGGTTAGCCGGCTTAGTCCAGCACAAATCGGAACTACCTAGGTTTCAAGGTCAAGAATGATGTAATTTAAACTTACCTTTCCTAATGAAATTAAAATATGAATAATTCAAAAAAATCCATCATATTAGAAGCAATCATTTCAATATAAAATACACATTCAATAATTCAACAAATTGGATCAAATAATCCTAACTATTTTTTTATTGCACAAAATCTTTCTTCATTTAAAAGTTTAGTAAAAATATTTGTAATTTATTTTTTAGTTGGTACAAATTTAAGAGTTATATCATTATTTTGCATATGATCTCTAATAAAATGGTGTCTAACTTCTATATATTTTATTTTTGAGTGTAATAAAAGATTATTAGTTAAGTTTATAGCACTGGTGTTATCGCATCGAATAGGAATATTATTACAAGTAATATTATAATCTTCTAGTTGTTGTTTGATCCATAATAGTTAAGCACAACAACTCTCAGCAGTAATGTATTCAGCTTCTGCTGTAGATAAAGCTACTGAGTTTTGTTTCTTGCTAAACCATGAGATCAAATTTACTTATAAAAATTGACATGTACCGCTTGTACTCTTCCTATCTAAGCAACAATCAGTAAAATCTAAATCACTATATCCAATTAAGTCAAATGAGGATTGTTTTGAATACTATAATTCTATATCTTGAGTATTTATTGAATACTTAAAGATTCTTTTAACTGCAACTACATGAGATTCTTTATGATTTGATTGATAATGTGCACACATGCATACACTAAACATTATCTCTAGCCTACTTATAGTTAAATAGAGTAAAGATTTAATGATACCTCGATATAACTTGGGATCTACTACTTTTTTCTTTGAATCTTGATCAAGCTTGTAACTCGTACTCATAAGGGTGCCACTTCCTCTGACATTCTCCATTTCAAATTTTCTTAATATTTTCTTGATGTATTTGCTTTGATTGATGAAGATCTCCTCATTTGATAACTTGATCTGGAGTCTGAGAAAAAAATTTAGCTCTCCCATCATGTTCATCTCGAACTCACCCTACATAAGTCTAGCAAAATCTCTATACAAGACTTCATTAGTAGCATCGAATACAATATCATCAACATATAATTGCACAATCAATAAATCATTTGATCTTCTTTTTATGAATAATATTTTATCTACATTGCCTCTTTTAAAGTCATTATTTAGTAAGAACTTACTTAATCTATCATATCATGCCCTAGATGCTTGTTTTAATCCATATAAAGCTTTCTTCAGTTTAAATACATGATTAGGTATTTTTTGATTTTCAAAACTTAGAGGTTGTTCTACATAAACTTTCTCCTCAATTAATCTATTCAAGAATGTACTCTTTGTTGGGAATAGTATCCCAAAGCCAATCGTCAGCCTGTTGACGGTTGTGCTCATGTACATGAATTATGAATTAATAAAAATTATTTTGATATTTTTCATCACAAAATATTTCATCTTCTAATGAACTCCTATGTTGTGGTGAAATCTTTAGGACTATTTAGACTCGACAAAGGAGGATTTGTCGTTTAGTCCTTAAATCTGTTCGTGACCAAATGATACGTTATTACCAAGGACGATAACGTTTATCAAGCATAGGTCGTTGTGTGCCATATAGATTGATTGTCCTCTTAACTAATGAGTGTGGAGACACTGGTATGGCATACAGGTGAGATGTAAGGGTACATCTGCACTGAATGTGACCAACTCTGGAGCTATTTCTGCTGTCAAGATTTGCTCTGATGGAATATGGATATAAATATCTCTCCGATCTGAGACCGCCACGGTAACTTGCAAGAAACTCACTACACTTAGGCACTGGACTACCTGAATTTTTAATTCAGTGACGGAAGGCTACTGGGTGTAGTCAAGTACTTGACTTGTCGGTGCGTGTGTCAAGATGGGATTGACCACTCCAATTTAGGAGCTGTGTACTGTCGTGTTTCAATTTAGCAAAACCTTGATCAGGGTAGTCCTTGTGAGGAGTCACAGGACTGTTTGAGTTGAGCATGATTCGGATGATCTGATCAGGATTGACAGTTTAACCCTGAGTCGTCCTAAACACAGGGGTCAAAAAGATGAATTATATAGTAACCATATTCATGTAGGTTCTGAGTGTTGCGATTGTGACTCTTCGACCTATCCGAACGTCGGGTACCATTGCTAGATGGTCACTTTGATTAGTACAGAAATTGGTTCCTGTGCTACCGGCTTAGGTTCGAACCTACGGGGTCACACACATTAGAGGTTCCTATCTGATCTGATGGCTGGTGTAGAATTCTACATATTTGAAACTTAGTGATCGAGAATCAGGATTCTCTGATTATGAGTTCCACACATTATGGGTACCGGGGTCAAGAGTCCCATTGGTTGGGACTTTTCGATCAGGGTTACATATCGATGAATTCTGATGCCCGATTGTCCATCGAATTTGCATAAAGTATTTATGAGAGGTTTTATTAGTGATTTGATCACTAATTAACTCAATTTGATTATGTAATTATTTTTGGATCAAGTCCAATTGAATTGGATTCAGTTGGATTTGACCCGATTAGGTTAAGAGTTGACCTAATCGTCGAGATGGTTTGGTCCTTGATTTGATCAGGGGTTGGGCTTAATCAATTCCTGATTTGATTAGAATTTTATTGAGCCTAATTAAACCTAATTTAGTTAAGTTTAAATTAATCTAATTGGACCTAACTTATTTGGTTCAATTAGGTTGGTTTAAATAATTAAACCACCTTGACCCAATCTCCATGCGCCACCTCACTTCCATTGCACCCATTTGAATTCATGAGAAGGAACTTCTCATAAATTTTTTCCTCACGCTAAGCCTCTCCATGCCCCACTTTAATGTGCCATTTGAATGGATAAGGATGATTGGTTGGCCATTCAAATTCAAAATAAAGTTTGAATTTGAATGGGCAATGAATCTTTGCACCTTATCCTTTTTTAACGCTCCATTTATTACATGAGAAAAATATTTCTCATAAAATCCTTCATGCATAATTTAAGCCATGCCTCACACCTTTAGTAGATAAGGGATGAGTTGGTGTCCATTTGAATTCAAAATTTGATTTGAATTCAAATGTGTAATTACTCATCTTTATCCTTTCTTTTGGATAAGACGTTTGACGTTGTTATAAAAGGAGGAGAAGAGAGTGGGGTGTGTAGGAAGAAGATTTTTGGAGAAAAATTCTAGGGCGCGAGGAAGTCTTGTGCGTGAGAAGGAAGTCCATATCCTTTCAAGAGAAAAAAAAAAAAAAAAGAAAGAAAAGTGGGTGCAAGATTTTTAGTGAGTTTCCTAGAGTTTTAGCCTGGGATTCGAAAAGTGAAAAAGTGAGCTACGAGTGTCGTGAGCCCACAAAATTTCAGAGAGATCTTCAACATCCTCTCAAGCACGTCTGTTGACGATCTGAAGCATCCAAAGAATCAACAGACATCGATCGAAAGAGTTCGATCAGCATCGATCGTCAAAAGGACTCTACAATGAGCTAGCACTCGTGAGGAGTCGATCAGATCGGAAGCTTCATGTGGATGATCCGCAGAGGCCTGACACACTGTGTGGCTGCATCGTGATGATCAGACTCTCCCGACGATGATCAGATTATGGCGATCTACTACCCGCACAAAGGTATTATGTTCTGAACACATTACAGTAAAGTGTTTACTGTTCAAATTTGAATTTCAAATTTAAATGCATGCATGCTATATATCATATTCAAATTCAAAATAAAGTTTGAATTTGAATGGGCAATGAATCTTTGCACCTTATCCTTTTTTAACGCTCCATTTATTACATGAGAAAAATGTTTCTCATAAAATCCTTCATGCACAATTTAAGCCATGCCTCACACCTTTAGTAGATAAGGGATGAGTTGGTGTCTATTTGAATTCAAAATTTGATTTGAATTCAAATGTGTAATTACTCATCTTTATCCTTTCTTTTGGATAAGACGTTTGACGTTGTTATAAAAGGAGGAGAAGAGAGTGGGGCGTGTAGGAAGAAGATTTTTGGAGAAAAATTCTAGGGCGTGAGGAAGTTTTGTGCGTGAGAAGGAAGTCCATATCATTCCAAGAGAAAAAAAAAAGAAAAAAAAGAAAAGTGGGTGCAAGATTTCTAGTGAGTTTTCTAGAGTTTTAGCCTGGGATTCGGAAAGTGAAAAAGTGAGCTACGAGTGTCGTGAGTCCACAAAATTTTAGAGAGATCTTCAACATCCTCTCAAGCACGTCTGTTGACGATCTGAAGCATCCAAAGAATCGACAGACATCGATCGAAAGAGTTCGATCAGCATCGATCGTCAAAAGGACTCTACAATGAGCTAGCACTCGTGAGGAGTCGATCAGATCGAAAGTTTCGTGTGGATGATCCACAGAGGCCTGACACACTGTGTGGCTGCATCATGATGATCAGACTCTCCCGACGGTGATCAGATTATGGCGATATACTACCTGCACAAAGATATTGTGTTCTGAACACATTACAGTAAAGTGTTTACTGTTCAAATTTGAATTTCAAATTCAAATGCATGCATGCTATATATCATATTTAGATCCTAGTGTAGGATAAATTTATGTTAATTAATTAGATTAATTAATAATTTTCTACTGTAAAATCATAATTTTAAAAAAGTTTTAAAATTATCATTTTATCCATGTACTGAATTTTCCAACAAATGGTATCAGAGCGGGTTCTTAGATATGATATATATATTTGCATGCGTAGATTAAGTTGCAATCTAAAAGTTTAAATTTAAAATTTGAAATTTAAAATTTAAAATTTAAATTTTAAAAATTATTCAAAATTCAAAAATTTGAAATTCAAAATTTAAAATTTGAATTTTGATATTTGAAATTTGAAATTCAAAATTCAAAAAAAAAATTGAAATTCAAATTTTGAAATTTGAAATTCAAATTTTAAAATTTGAAATTTGGTTGAAATTTTAAATTTGAAATTCAAAATTTAAAATTCAAAATTTGAAATTCAAAATTTAAAATTCAAAATTTGAAATTTGAAATTTATTTAAAATTTAAAATTCAAAATTTAAAATTTAAAATTTAAATTTTAAAATTGATATATTTAGATATACTTGATCCAAATAGCAAGTAATCGAATTGGGTTGGTTGCCATGGCCGTCCGATCATAGGAGAAAAGTAGGGTTTAAAGGTCCTCTCCTCTCATTCGATAGGATCTCCTATGGTGGTAGGGGTGCCGCTGTAATTATATCCCATGCAGATGAAGCAGCAAAAGAAATTAATTGTAAAGGTTCAATTGTGAAATTTATCATGAATGTGTTAGATTAGATCTAAAGAAATATTCATGATTTATTTTGATTGAGTTATTATCTATTATGTAATTAGCAATAGGATTGCTATTTATGAAATGTGCTGATCTATTTGTGAAATGAGTCAACATATTTGATGAACAGAAAATAAAACCTTTCAAATTTGAAAATTATTTTTGAAATGCCAAACCCTGACCCATCAGCCCAAATACTTAATTAAAAGAATTAAGTGTTGTCTAGTAGGTCTAGAATTGTGAATTAAGACCTAAGACAATTGCATAAACTTATGGATCAATGGGTTAGATGGATTAGGTCCATAATTGGGTTAGACCAAAGGTTAGCTTAAAGAAATAGACTAAATTAGAGTAATTGGTCAAATCTAATCAAAAATTGAATTAAATTAGATCAAGGATACTCTAGACTCAACTCCAATAGTTGTAGTTGAATGGGTCCATGTCTTTAACTAGACCAAGATGGACTTAATTCATGGCTATGCGGTGGAATCTTATTTACTAAGTTGATCAAATTAAAACTAATGAACCGGTTGTGTCTAAGGTAAGTTTGGCAGTTTGACCAGTGGTTTTTAAATGGGAGCTACTCGCAGTGATTTGATCTCTGACGAGTTAATGGCTTATCCCCACCACTGATCTCACTTACCTGACAAACCTGGTGCATTAGGTTTTGATTAGATCACTTGGTGATTAGGGCTCACCCATGTCATTAAGTAAATCAGTTTGACTGATTTAGGTGCTCCTAATGCCAGCTTTAATTAAATCTTTTTTAATCTGACTTGGTGAAGTCAGTGGAAGGATTGAAATTGGCTGGATATTTTCTTCTCATCTATCCTTTAATAAAATCTTCAAAAATTATTAGGTCCCTAAAAATGATTAAGTTATATTGATAACTAAGTCATAGCCTCCCATTAAGTGAGTGATAATGAGTCCATTAGTTTAATAATCATTGGAGGCCCAAAGGCCTGGTGCTTATTGACTAATGGAATTATCATTCATAATATGATAATTTGGTTTGAGTCTTTCTGATGGTGATCAGGTTGGCCGGCCAAAGTCGGGCCTGATCATTTATTGGTCCGATTCACCAAATCAAATCATGTTAATGGTTGGACCTAACCAGATCTTTTCAGTAGAGGCCAAAGCCTACTGATTAGGTTCTGGGACAAAATCAATTACTAGAAGTTGTTTAGAGAAACAACTGGTTATGAACCTACCCATAGATGCACATGGGTTGACCAACCAAAGTTGGGCTCGTGTGTAGTCTGTGTGGATTCTAGTACCTACTAAGGAATTAAAGTAATTCCTCGAATTGAAGGTTGAGGCTACCAGTTCGTAAAAATACTGGGAGAAACTTTAGACTAAAGTCCAAGTCTTTAGTATTTATTATTTATGTACTAATAGAGGTCTGATTTTTCTTAATGCAGCTATGGCCACTACCCTGTCCCTCCGATCATTATTAGATAATGACAAGCTCATGGGATCTAATTTTGATAGCTGGTATCGAAAATTAAAAATCATCCTTGAGCATGAGTGGATCCTTTATGTAGTAACGGATCCGACACCTGAGGAGCCAGCCCTGAACGTTAGAGGGACGGTCCGAGACACTTATTAGAAGTGGCTCAACGATCGCACCATCGTTCGGTGCATTATGCTGGCGGCAATGAATGATGAGTTCAGTCGTAGGTTCGAGAATGCCCAACCACAGGAGATGCTTCAAATATTGAATGACTCCTTTGGCACGCCTGACGACGTTGAAAGGCACAAAATTAGTTGTGCCATTTTCAATGCTCAGATGAGGGATGGAGCCTCAGTCACTGATCATGTATTCTACATGATCAAAATGATTGAGCACCTAAGTAAACTGGGCTTTCCCCTGCACGAGCAGCTCGATAAGGATGCGATCCTTAATTCATTGCCCAAGTCCTTCCTCCCCTTCCTTACTCATTTTCGGATGACAAAGCCTGCAGTGAACTACCACGGCTTGTTGGGGTTGCTGCAGAACTTTAAGAAGGATCACCAGCTCCATAAGGAGTCGGTGAATGTTGTGGGAGGGTCTTCTTCTGGTCGTCGACCCTTTGAGAAAGGGAAGAAGAAGAACAAGAAGAAGAAGAATAAGAAGGTATAGCTACATGTTGGGACGTCTGCACAGGGTCAGACCAAGAAGTGCAAGCCCGATCAGAGCCTGGCGGAGTGCTTCTTTTGCAAGAAGCAGGGGCACTGGAAGAGGAACTATCCTCTATACATTGCCTTCCTGGACCCGAATAGGCCGAAGAAGAAGCAAGGTACTTATATGATAACACCTTACAACTTTTTTATTTGTGATACTACTGCCTAGGTATTGGATACCGGAAGCCCTTATCATATTTGCAATTTGATGCAGGGTCTGCAGGTCAGTAGGAGATTTGATGAAGGCGAGAGGTTCCTGAACGTTGGAGATGGAAGCAAAGTTTCAGTTCTAGCATTAGGAATCATGAACTTTGTAATCGATTCTCGAAACATAATTCTGAGTGAATATCACTATTGTCCAAGCTTTTTATTAAATATTATTTCTGTAGGCCTTTTGGCCATGAACGGTTATCAATTTTTAATAAAAAGAAACGTTTGCAATATCATTTTGAATGGTGTTACAATGTTTGTTGGACAACTTAATAATGGAATTTACTTTCTATCACAACCTGTTAATGTGGTTCAAATCTCCGATAAACGCCCTAGAATAGATAATGTGTCAGAAGTCTACCTTTGGCACTATAGGCTTGGTCATATCAATAAGAACAGGATAAACAGGTTGGCTCAAGAAGGAATTCTTGAAGTAGGTGATTGTGAATCACTTCCAACCTGTGAGTCCTGTCTTCTTGGTAAAATGATCAAATCACCTTTTACTGGAAAAGGTGAGCGAACCAGTGAACTCTTGGGTTTGGTACATTCTGATGTATGTGGACCCATGAGCTCAAGTGCAAGAGGTGGATATTTCTACTTCATAGACGACCTATCGAGGTATGGGTATGTCTATTTAATGAAGCATAAATCAGAGTCGTTTGAAATGTTTAAACTATTTCGAAATGAGATAGAAAAATAAACTGGGAAGTGTATTAAAACTCTTCGATCTGATCGAGGAGGTGAATACCTTTCCAATGATTTTCTGACATATCTTGGGGAGAATGGGATTCTCTCTCAGTGGACTCCTCCTGGAACACCACAACATAATGGTGTATCTGAAAGGAGGAATCGGACCTTGTTGGACATGGTTCGATCCATGATGGGGTTTGCTGGTCTGCCGATCTTACTCTGGGGATATGCGCTCGAATTGACTTGTTACCTTCTAAATAGAGTTTCGAGTAAGTCTGTAACCAAAACACCATATGAGATATGGATAGGACATAAGCCAGTACTCTCGCATCTTAGGATTTGGGGGTGTCCGGCTTATGTTAAACGTTTAATTACGGACAAGCCTGGACCTAGGTCTGACAAGTGTAATTTTATAGGGTACCCAAAAGAGACAAAAGAGTATTACTTCTACCTAGCTGATGAGCAAAAAGTGTTTGTCATCCTTAAGGCAATCTTTTTTGAAAAGAAGTTCCTTGGTGAAAGGACTGTTGCCTCTAAGATTGAACTTGACGAAGTTCGACAGGTGAAAAAACTGACACAAGTTGCTGAACCTGAACCGGATTTGGTTAGATCAGATCCGGAGCCCATTGTTCAAGCACCCTTAAGGCGATCTAGTAGAGTACCACGTCAACCGGACAGATACTATGATTTCTTGGTCCGGGACGGCGATCCTATCGAACTTGATGAAAATGATGAGGATCCGATCACCTACATGGATGCAATGCAGAGATCCGACTCTGAGAAATGACTGGAGGCCATGAAATCCGAAATGGAGTCCATGAAGGTCAATGATGTGTGGACATTGGTTGACCCACCCGAAGGAGTAAAACCCATAGGGTGTAAGTGGGTCTTCAAGAGGAAGAGAGGCGCAGACGAAAAGGTGAAAACCTATAAAGCCCGTCTAGTTGCCAAGGGATATCATCAACATTATGGTATAGACTATGACGAGATATTTTCTCCTGTGGCAATGCTTAAATCCATTCGGATTTTGCTTGCGATAGCTGCCTATCTGGACTATAAAATCTGGCAGATAGATGTGAAGATAGCTTTCCTAAATGGAAAGCTGGATGAAGAGGTGTATATGATACAACCTGAAGGATTCATATCCACAGATGAGTTTAAGGTATGTAGGCTACAGAGGTCTATTTATGGACTTAAGCAGGCATCACGGAGTTGGAACATACATTTTGATAAGACGATCAAGACGTATGGCTTCGTTAAGAACGGAGAAGAGTCTTACATTTATAAGTGGGCTAATGGTCCAGTAGTAGTATTTCTTGTATTGTATGTGGATGACATTCTCTTAATCGGGAATGATGTCCCTGCATTATAGGGAATAAAGATTTGACTGTCGTCACAGTTCTCCATGAAGGATCTGGGAGAAGCTTCCTACATCCTAGGGATGAGGATCTATAGGGATAGATCTAAAAGGTTGCTTGGTTTATCTCAGTCCACGTACATTGATACTATGCTGAAGAGGCAGCATGGAGAATTTCAAGAAAAGCTATGTTCCGATAGGCCATGGAATTTCTTTCTCGAAGAGGGATTGTCCGACAACACCTCAAGAGAGAAAGCGTATGGGTAGGATTCCATATATTTTGACAGTGAGATCTATCATGTACGCCATGACATGTACACGACCAGATGTGGCATACTCACTAGGGGTAGTGAGTAGATACCAATCTAATCCAGGAGAGAATCACTGGAAGGTTGTTAAAACCATCCTAATGTATTTAAGAAATACTAAGGACCAGTGGCTTGTTTATGGTGAATCGGACTTGAGACTTATAGGGTTTACAGACTCTAGTTTCCAGTCTGATCACGATGACAGCAAAAGTATGTCGGGATTTATTTTTACCCTTAATGGTGGGACTATCTGCTGGAAAAGTTTCAAGCAGCACACAGTGGCTGATTTAGTTTGCGAGGTGGAGTATGTCGTCGCATCAGATGCTGCCAAAGAAGCGATGTGGCTGAGAAAATTCATCACCGAGCTCAGAGTAGCACCCTCTCTTGTTGGTCCAGTTCTGCTCTACTGTGACAGCTCTGGAGCCATTGCTCAGGCGAAGGAACCAAAGGCACACCAGCGGACGAAGCATATTCTGCGCCGCTACCATCTCATCCGAAAAATTATGGATCGAGGTGATGTCGATCTTCAGAAGATCAACGGGAAGAAAAACCTGGCTGACCCATTCACTAAAGCCATTGCGGTGAAGGAGTTCGACGACTACAAGTCGAAGATGGGTATTAGATACTGCACCGATTGGCTTTAGGCCAAGTAGGAGATTGTTGGAAATAGTGTCCCAAAGCCAATCGTCAGTCTGTTGACGGTTGTGCTCATGTACATGAATTATGAATTAATAAAAATTATTTTGATATTTTTCATCTCAAAATATTTCATCTTCTAATGAACTCCTATGTTGTGGTGAAGTCCTTAGGACTATTTAGACTCGACAAAGGAGGATTTATCGTTTAGTCTTTAAATCTGTTTGTGACCAAATGATATGTTGTTACCAAGGATGACAACGTTTATCAAGCATAAATCATTGTGTGTCATATAGGTTGGTTGTCCTCTTAACCAATGAGTGTGGAGACACTGGTATGGCATACAGGTGAGATGTAAGGGTACATCTATACTGAACGTGACCAACTCCGGAGCTATTTCTGCTGTCAAGATTTGCTCCGATGGAATATGGGTATAAATATCCCTCCGATCTGAGACCGTCACGGTGACTTGCAAGCAACTCACTGCACTTAGGCACTGGACTATCTAAATTTTTAATTCAGTGATGGAAGGCTGCTGGGTGTAGTCAAGTACTTGACTTGTCGGTGCGTGTGTCAAGATGGGATTGACCACTCCAGTTTAGGAGCTGTGTACTGTCGTGTTTCAATTTAGCAAAATCTTGGCTAGGGTAGTCCTTGTGAGGAGTCACAGGACTGTTTGAGTTGAGCACGATTCAGATGATCTAATCAGGATTGACAGTTTAACCCTAAGTCATCCTAAACACAAGAGTCAAAAGGATGAATTATATAGTAACCATATTCATGTAGGTTCTGAGTGTTGCGATTGCGACTCTTCGACCTATTCGGACGTCGGGTACCATTGCTAGATGGTCACTTCGATTAGTACAGAAATTGGTTCCTGTGCTACCGGCTTAGGTTCGAACCTGCGGGGTCACACACATTAGAAGTTCCTATCTGATCTGATGGCTGGTGTAGAATCCTACATGTTTGGGACTCAATGATCGAGAATCAGGATTCTCTGATCACGAGTTCCACATATTATGGATACCAGGGTCAAGAGCCCCACTGGTTGGGACTTTTCGATCAGGATTACATATCGATGAATTCTGATGCCCAATTGCCTATTGGATTTGCATAAAGTATTTATGAGAGGTTTTATTAGTGATTTGATCACTAATTAACTCAATTTGATTGAGTAATTATTTTTGGATCAAGTCCAATTGAACTAGATTTAGTTGGGTTTGACCCGATTAGGTTAAGAGTTGACCTAATCGTCGAGATGGTTTGGTCCCTGATTTGATCAGGGGTTGGACTTAATCAATTCCTGATTTGATTAGAATTTTATTGAGCCTAATTAAGCCTAATTTAGTTGGGTTTAAATTAGTCTAATTGGACCTAACTTATTTGGTTCAATTAGGTTGGTTTAAATAATTAAACCACCTTGACCTAATCTCCATGCGCCACCTCACTTCCATTGCACCCATTTGAATTCATGAGAAGGAACTTCTCATGATTTTTTTCCTCACGCCAAGCCCTCTCCATGCCCCACTTTAATGTGCCATTTGAATAGATAAGGATGATTGGTTGGCCATTCAAATTCAAAATAAAGTTTGAATTTGAATGGGCAATCAATCTTTGCACCTTATCCCTTTTTTAACACCCCATTTATTACATGAGAAAAATATTTCTCATAAAATTCTCCATGCACAATTTAAGCCACGCCTCATGCCTTTAGTGGATAAGGGATGAGTTGATATCCATTTGAATTCAAAATTTGATTTGAATTCAAATATGTAATTACTCATCTTTATCCTTTCTTTTGGATAAGACGTTTGACGTTGTTATAAGAGGAGAAGAGAGTGGGGCATGTAGGAAGAAGATTTTTGGAGAAAAATTTTGGGGCGTGAGGAAGTCTTGTGTGTGAGAAGGAAGTCCATATCCTTCCAAGAGAAAAAGAAAGAAAAGAAAGAAAAGTGGGTGCAAGGTTTCTGATGAGTTCCCTAGAGTTTTAGCCTGGGGTTCAGGAAGTGAGAAAGTGAGCTACGAGTGTCGTGAGCCCACAAAATCTCAGAAAGATCTTCAACATCCTCTCAAGCATGTCTGTTGACGATCTGGAGTATCCGAAGAATCGACAGACATCGATCGAAGGAGTTCGATCAGCATCGACCGTCAAAAGGGCTCTACAACGAGCTAGCACTCGTGAGGAGTCGATCAGATCGGAAGCTTCATGTGGACGATCCACAGAGGTCAGACATGCTGTGTGACTGCGTCACGATGATCAGACTCTCTCGACGGTGATCAAATTACGGCGATCTACTACCCGCACAAAGGTATTGTGTTCTGAACACATTACAGTAAAGTGTTTACTGTTCGAATTTGAATTTCAAATTTAAATACATGAATGCTATATATCATATTTAGATCCTAGTGTAAGATAAATTTATGTTAATTAATTAAATTAATTAATAATTTTTCACTGTAAAATCATAATTTTGAAAAAATTTTAAAATTACCATTTTACCCCTGCACTGAATTTTTCAAAACTCTTTACATCCATTTTAAAAAGTTTAAAATTCATAAAACAAGCAAATACTAAAAGTAATCTAATAGCTTCAAGTCTGGCTACGGATGGAAAGAATTCATAAAAATCAATTTTTTTTTTGATTGTATCTTTGAGCAACCAACCTAGCCTTATTTCTAATTATATTATCCTTCTCATCAAGTTTATTCCTAAAGACGCATTTAGTTCCAATTACTAAAAAATTTTTAGGTCTTTCAACTAATTTTCAAACTTTATTTCTTTCGAATTGGTTTAATTCTTCTTACATTGCTAATATCCAATTAAGATCTTTTTCAGCTTCTATTATATTTTTAGGTTCTAAATGTGATATAAAAGCAAAGTGATTCATAGCTTTCCTAAGTGATGCTCTAGTTTTAACACCATGAGATAGATCACCTATTATTAATTTCTTAGGATGATTGTGATCATACCTCCATTTTTTTGATAACTTAGATATACCTTGCTCATCTTGGGATTGTGGCATATCTTCTTCAGCATCTTGCTCCACATCTTCTTTTTCTTGAGAAGTGTCTTCAATAGTCGTGTCTTTCAACTTCTTTTCAATATTTTCTGCATCCACATCAAGCTCTTCTTCTCTTATTTTGAAAAAGTTAGTTTTATCAAAAATGACATACACTGATTCTTCTACAATCAATATTTTTTTATTAAATACTCTATATGCTCTACTACTAGATGAATAACCTAAGAAAATACTTTTATCTGATTTTACATCAAATTTTTTTGATTTATCTTTACCATTTATTAAAATAAAATATTTACACCCAAAAACTTTAAAATATGAAACATTAAGTTTTTTTTCTTTATAGAGTTCATATGGAGTTTTCTTTAAAATTGGTCTAATTAATATCTTATTTAGCATATAGCATGCAGTATTAATAGCTTCTATCCAAAAATATTTTAAAAGATTACTTTTACAAAGCATGGTCCATGCTATTTCAATTAATGTCCTATTCTTTCTTTTTATCATCCCATTTTGTTGAGATATCTTAGGTACAGAAAAATTATGATTAATTCATGATTAATTTTATTTTTAGAATAAAAATTTTTAAATCTATGATTTTCAAATTCAGTACTATAATTACTTCTTATTTTCAAAACATTACATTCTTTTTCACTAGTTATTTTGTTAAATAAATTAACAAACATATTAAAGGCTTTATTTTTATGTGCTAAGAATAACATCCAAGTGAATCTAGAATAGTTATCAATTATAACAAATTCAAATCTTTTTTCCTCAAGACTAGTGGTTGAGATAGGTTCAAATCAGTCTATATAAAGCAATTCTAATGGCCTACTTGTTGAGACAATATTCTTGGATTTGAAAGAAGATTTAGTTTATTTGCCAAATTGACATGCTTTGCAAATTTTATTCTTTTCAAAATTTATCTTAAATAAATCTTTTACTAAATCAAATTTAATTAATCTTACTAATGAATCCATACTTGCATGATCTAGTTTATTATACCAAATCCAACTAGATTCATTTACTTTAACATTCATAGCAATAAGATATTCAATGTTTTCTTTTTAAGTTCATCAAGATCAATAATATAAATATTGTCATGTCTCTTTTCTATAAATTTAATGCTATTATTAAATGAACTAGTTACAATGCAATGAGAAAATTTGAAGGAAATATTAAAGCTTTTATCACAAATTTGACTTATGCTAAGTAAGTTATGCATCAAACCTTCAACTAACAAAATATTTTCTATACTAGTGGAGGGTGTTATCAAGATATTATCAAGATCAATAATTTTTTTTTACCATTATCTCCAAAAGTCACCACACCTCCATCTTTAGCTTCAAGAGAGATAAATTATAATTTATCTCCAGTCATGTGCCTCGAGCATCCACTATCAAAGTACCACCTTTTTTTAGCTCTCATGGATGCCAAGCACACCTACACAAGCAATCAAGTATATTTAGATAACCAAGCTAATTGGGTCCTTTGGGGTTAGCATAAATAGTTCCTTTTGAAACCCAAATTTGCTTTATCTTTAGTTTGTTTGAATTAAAGATTTTACTTGCATTAATAGTTTGTATTCTATAAATGTATGTTCAATCTTATTACGTCTATAATAAGTAATGTTCCTATTATGATTTTGAAATTTTGTAAATACATTTTAAAAAATTTTTGCTTAATGGATTATATCCTATACCGACTTTATCAAAAATTATCTTTTATTTTTCAATCAATATTTATAAATTTTGAGAACTTAATGTAAATTTATCTACTATAGATTTTAATTTATTCACCTCTTTTAGTAAGGATTCATTCTTTTTATTTGATTCATCTAGCTTACTTTGTAATTCCTTCATATCTTCAACTACTTTAGCTTTATCTTTACTTAAAGATTAATTTTCTTTCTTAAGTTCTTTGTTCTTATGAGATAGCTTCTTAAAATTATAAAGTAAATCATTGAAAGTATCATACAACTCCTTAAATATAAATTTAGAAATTGAGTCATCACCGTTTACTTCATGATCTAGAGCCATAAGGCAAAGATTTGCTTTTTCTTTTCTTTGAAACTCTTCCTCACTTGAAGAGGAATCCTCATCATGTTGCTTTTAGTACTTTCTTCCTTGGCTTCTTGGAGCTTTTCTTCAACAATGGGTAATACATCCAAAAATGCCCAAGCTTTTTACACTCATAGCAAAGAGGTTGCTCTTTCTCTCTTTCTTTCTCTCTCCTTGCTACCTTCTCTCTTGTTATATTTTCTTTTTGGTTCAAACTTCTTTCTTTTCCTCATGAATTTTGTGAACCTTTTAGCTATCATTGCCATTTCTTCATCATCTTCTGAATCTTCTTCGGAGTCACTATCTTCTTCATGGATGGCAGCAGCTTTTAAGGTGATGTTCTTCTTTTTCTTTACTTCTTCTTCTTTCTCTTGGTTCATGTTCAACTCATGAGTCATGAGCGAACCGATGAGCTCTTTGAATGCAAGCTTATTTAGGTCCTTCACCTTTTGAATGACAGTCACCTTTGAATCCTATTTTTTGGTAAAGATTTAAGAATTTTTCAAACATATCACTATTAATATAGTCTCTTTCGAGACTCTTTAAATCATTTAAAATATCAATGAATCGTGTAAATATTTCAACGATAGTTTCTTATGATTTTATTTTAAATAGCTCATATTTATGTACCAACATATTTATTTTTGATTCTTTGACTTGACTAGTTCTCTCATGGGTGACTTCAAGTTTATTCCAAATCTCTTTGACAGCTAAATATATTGATATCCTATTAAATTCATTAGCATTCAAAGCATAATATAGAATATTCATTGCTTTGGCATTAAGTTGAGCTTGCTTCTTGTCATGTTTATCCCAATCTTTTTCAGGCTTGAAGATGGACACGCCATCAACTATGATTATGGATGTGTATGGGCCTATTATTATAACATTCTACATGTCATAATCTTGTACTTGGATGGATATTCTCATTCTTACTTTCTAATAGGGATAGTTGGTCTCATTGAAGAGTGAGGGTCTATTGGTTGATTGCCTCTCAACCAATGAAGTCCTAATTGGGGTTGCCATAGAATCTTTAGCTCAAAAAGATGAGTAACAAGTGAGCACCTACTCTGATATCACTTGTCATCCAAGGATGGCTATCCAAGAAGGAGGTGAATTGGGTATTTAAAATTTAAATGATAATTATACAGAATAAACTACTAAGTGCTTAATGAAACAAATTAAAAGATATGCAATGAATGAGAATAGTAAAAGAATAAGCACACAATCAAAAATACTATAATGTTATAGTAGTTCGGTGTCAAACTCAGCACCTATGTCCACTCTTCAAGTAAACTACTAGAAAATTCAACTATAATCACTAAGCTTGATTATAGTTCAATTATTTTTTTTGGATTTACAACCCAATTCAGTTAGCTTTAACCTTGGCTCACCAACTACAACCGTACAAAGATTATTTTTTTAGGCTAACAATCAATTCTGATTGATTTTAACCTTAGTTTACCAATCAAACTACTACAAGCATCCAATTCAAGGCTTGGCCCAACCCAAATTTTTCATCCTAAGAAACTTGAAAGAATATAAATGAAAGTAAGTTTAAGGAAAGAAAGAAAACTTAATGAAGTCGTAAAAGAAAAGATTTTGAGTTACTTGCTGGTTGCTTTATTTCTTCTTCTTGAATGCTTGAGAGAGGTAGGTGGAGATATTTAATGTTGATGGTCTGACTTCTCTTAACTTGAGGATGATGGAAGGATAAAAGATTATCTAAAAGTTAGTCTTTCTTTTCACTATTTGGCTCACAAACTTGAATGCACTGAAAAATGATATGAATGCTTTTCAATGTAAATTTCAAAAGTATCTTCAATGCTCCAAAAGTTTTTCTTTTATACTCCTAAGGTTTTCTACCACTTTAAGTCACCTAGAATGGATGCATTTAATATTCTAACTGTTGGAAGAGAGAAACTAACCATTGAGAGTGATTGGGGGGCAAAAAGCTGCAATTCTGAAAAATTAGCCATTACAGTCATCGGATCGACTCAATCTTCTCTGAGTCGGCTCAGTTCCTCATTAGGTCGACTCACAAATCCTCTAGGTTGACTCAGTATCAGTGGCTGAACACTGACTTTCTGTCTTGACTTTTTTACTGCATCTTGATTGGCTCAGGCTCTGTCTGGGTCGGTCCAATTGATTTCTGAGTCGACTCAGTGACCACTTGATTGGCTCAGTAGATTTGATCTAAAATTTTATATTTCTATCTCTGTCTGTCTTCTAAGATTGGATCGGTTCACTAATCCTCTAGATCGACTAACTCCCTGTCTGGGTCGGCTCATCTGAAACTTGATCGGCTCACTGAATACTGCTTGAAAATTCAACCTTCTATCTTTTACTATCTTCTAAGACAGGATTGGCTCAGACTTCTACTAGATTGACTCAATTGATGTGTCAAGCATGTCATGGGTTCTTAAACAGTCTTTCTTTTCTAATTTAATTTTTAGACTAGTCTTATCTTCTTAACTTGATTTAATCCTCATTAAATTTTTTTTTTAAAGATGCATCTAGTCTAGAGTTTCTTTACTAAGCTCTTGAGTGATGGTTCTTTATTTAGTTATCAAAAAATACTTAAAAATTATGAGCATTTGAAATTTGAAACTGCACATCCTCATAAATAATATTAGTAATTTAACAATTTATACTCAAATACTTTTGTTATCATCAAAATTAATCCAGGGGTCAACACCTGATATAAACATAGCATACTTTAATTCAAAATTCTATCATAATTATTTTAAAATAAAATTTTTAAATTCCAGTATCCCCACAAGATTGGCTAAGTGACCACGCCAAGATTTTTGATTAATCAATCTAGGCGATTAGAGAAAAACTTCCCATTTTTTCTTTTTCTTTTCATGCTTTAAAATTCATGCTCTTCTTACTTGGGCTTCTATTTTAATTTGTGCTGGGTTTTAGATTGGGTTGGAATATTACATTCTCCCCCCTAAAAGAATTTCATCCTCAAAATTTTTGAACCTATGGTCTTAAAGCATTCGAGATATTTCTGCTTCATTTCTTCCTCTAATTTTCAAGTGGCTTCTCTTTCTGAATGAGGACTCCACTGTACTTTGACATAGGACATGACACGATGTCTCTGCACTTATTTTTTATGGTCCACTATCTGTATAGGATATTCTTCATATAATAGATCCTTCCTAACTTGTAAGGGCTTAAGTTTTATGATGTGATTTGGATCTGGCATATATTTCTTTAATATGAAAACATAGAAAATATTATGTACTCCAGCAAAGGAAGGTGGTAAGGCAAGTTTATAAGCTACCTCACCAATTATTTTCAAAATCTCAAATGGACCTATATATCTAGGATCCAATCTATCATGAATGCCAAATCTTGAAATTCCTTTTGAAAGAGATACTTTAAGAAATACATGATCACTAATTTGAAATTCTAGTTCCCATCTTCCGTTATTTATCTAATTTTTCTATCTACTTTGTATAGCTTGAAGTTGCTCTTTGATTAATTGAATCTCCTCAAATGCTTGCTGAACAAGTTTGGGACCCAATATTCTCCATTCGCCAACATCATCCTAGTGAATCGGTGATGGGTGCCTCCTACCATATAATGCTTCATAAGGTGCCATTTGCATGCTAGCCTGATAGTTACTATTGCATGCAAACTCAATCAAAAGTAGATGCTCATCCCATAAACCCTTTGAAGGGAAGTGTGGTGGTTTTGTGCATGCATTTTTAAAATTTTACAGTAAAATATATATAAATTAAATAATTTAATCTATAACGCATGTATAAATTCAATCTAAAACTATCATACAGAAATCATGACATGAACTAATATACATGTATGTAAATTTGAAATCTAAAATTCAATAAGTATAGATCATATCTATATGTAATAGATCATATCTAAATTATATTTAGATCATATCTAAATATGAATTAATTTTAAAACTCCATACCTGAATGTGGGTAGCAGATCACCGTATCTAAAATCTATGATAGTTGGTTCTTCATGATGCTCGACAGTCGCACATGCGTCCGACCTCTACAAATATCCACACGAAGTCCATGTGCTGATCGATCTCTCCGGGAGTGCTAGCTCACGAAGACACCATGCTTTGACTGATCTAAGAGGAATATGAAGAAGATGAAGAACAAGAAGACCCTCTCTTTTTCTTTCTGGATCTATGCAATAGATCTCTATGA
Organism: Elaeis guineensis; assembly: GCF_000442705.2. NCBI lineage: Eukaryota > Viridiplantae > Streptophyta > Magnoliopsida > Arecales > Arecaceae > Elaeis > Elaeis guineensis. Next base: position 59,405,670 of record NC_025996.2, read on the forward strand.
TAGAGATCAAGAGAAGAACTTTTTCTTCTCAATTTTTCCACGCATAAGAGAGAACCTTTCTCTCTTCTTTTTACACTTTTAAGAGGTAATTTTTTTCTCTAATTTTTCATAATAAAAATCAAATCTAATCTGATTTTTTATGTTGAAAATCATATAAAATTCTAAGCTCTAGAAGAACCCAAAAGAGAGACCCAAGAGAAGAACCATTCTTCTCTCTTCTTCTCCCTTTTTCTTCTTGATCTAAAACTCTAGGAAGCCCCAAACACCCAACCAAATTTTTGTGATATTTTTTCTTTAAATATTCATATTAAAAATTAGATCTAATCTAATTTTAATTCTAAAAAAATAGAAAAAAAAATTGAGAAAAGAACTTCTTCAAGGCTGCGTATTAGAAAGAAGATCCTTCTTCTTTCTTCTTTTTCTCTCGTTGGAAAAAATTTTTCTTCTCTCATTTTCTGCTATAGAACCAGTAAGAGAAGCCCTCTTTGATGCCTAAGAACCAGCAGCAAAAGTCTCACAAAATTTTTTCAAAAGAGGTTGGAAGGAAGCCCAGATGCATGGGATGTTGGACGTCCCTCCTTTCTTTTTGGCGACCAAAAGAGGAGGAGACGCCCCTTCTTTTTCATGAAAGAGGGGGGAGGACGTGGGACATTGGTTGGGGTGAGATATCTCATGGTGAAAAGGAGTGGAGGCATGGAGGATCACTTAAATAGATGGGGTTTAGTTGGTTTAATCCTATTTCAAATAAAGCTCATGAATCTTAATCAAACTCTAACTAATTCTTAGACCCAATCCTAACTAATTTAGAAATTAGTTATAACAAACTAACTAATTAGGTCTTAGCCCAATTATAAAACCAATTAGTTCTCAATCCAATTAGAGAATTAGTTAGATTAAAATCTCATTGATCCAGGGATTGATTCTTAATGGATATCAGAGAAGTTTTTGATAATTGAGCTTGATCCAATCAAGCCTATTATCCAATATAATTTGATCCAATTAAAGCCTAAATCAAACTAAATTGAATCTTATTCAACTCAAAATTTGATTTGCATCTCTGAGATCAATTGGAACAAGCCCTGTGATCCAATAGGACTGCATCCAATCAATCCAAAGCAAACCTAACTGAATCCAATTCAATTAGATTTGATCCAATCTCTATTGCTCAATCAAATTGAGCCAATTAACAATCATATTATTAATTAATTATTTTTTTAATTCATCAATCATTAGTAAATAATTTATTGTAATCTTTGCAAATGATTAATCATCAATCATATTGATAATTAAACCCTTCAATGATTCATAATCGTTGATCAGTCATTTGATCAGATGGTACTTCTATGTGTGTGACCCCATAGGTTCGAACCTAAGTCGGTAGTACAAGAACAATTCTTGTACTAATCGATTTTACCATCTAGCAATAGTTTTTGATGTCTGGATAGGCCAAATGTATGTCCAGTAACATTCTAGAACCCATGTGGATATAGTTACCATATAATTTATCCCTTTGACACTCGATGCTCAAGGATGACTTTGGGTTAAACTGTTAATTCAGGATGAGTGATCCATATTGTGTCTCAATCTCAAAAATTTTGTGACTCCTCACTAGAATTATTTTGGCCAAAATTTTGCTAAATTGAAATACAGTGATGTATCATCTCTAATTTTACTTGGAGCGGTCAATCCTGTCTTGACTCGTATTCAGACTTTATAAGTACTTGACTGTATCCAAAAATCTTCCATCATTGAATCAAAAATTCGGATAGTCCGGCATCAAAATATAGTGAGTTGCTTGCAAGTCACCAAAATAGTCTTAGGTCAGAGAGTCACATATACCCATATCCCATTAGAGTAATTTTTGATAGCAGAGTACTCCGAAAGTGGTCACGCTCAGTGAAATGTACTCTTACAAATTATCCATATACCATACCTGTGTCACTACATGCCTTGGTTAAGAAGATAACCAATTAATATGGCACACAAAGACCTACACTCGATACAATTATCATCTTTGTAACAATTATATCATTTGGTCACAAACAAGATTTAAGAATCACATGATAAATCTTTCTTTATTATTTTGGAAGTAGCTCTAAGGGCTTCATCATCACATATGAGTTCTATTTAGGAAGATGTATTCTTTATGATGAATCTTTTCAGATAATATTTATCACTTTATAATTTATATACATACATGGAGTGCAATCATCTACAATCTAGATGATTGGCTTTAGGATACAATTTTCAACAACTTCTATTTGGACTAAAGTCAATCAGATTGGTATCAAATATCCATCTTTCATTTGTGATCATCAAACTTTTTAGATCCGATTGCTCTAATCAATGGGTCGGTCAAGTTTTCTTTTTGATCGATCTTTTTAAGGTCAACTTTATTTTGATCTTATCGAACAAGGTGATTAAAATATAGAAAATGTTTGGTTCTCAGATGGAACATTAGTTTTTTAGCTTGAGCTATGGCTCTAGTACTACTGTCAATACAGAAGGACTGGACCATCAATGGAGGGTGCCTCTCCAAGCTCGCTAATGAACTTTCATAACTAAACAACTTTCTTACTGACATCAAATACTGCAAAGAACTCTATAACGCAAATAAAACTGACTATTGAATACTGCATGGAACCTTTCCAGCATGTCGCTCCTCTTTTTAGGATAAAAACATAACCTGACATAACTTTATCATTTCGATCTGACTAAAAATTGAAATTAAAATTTTACAGATTTTAAATCAGATTCTTCATAAATGAGCCATTGATCCTTAGTATTTCATAAATACTCAAGGATAGTTCTCATAACTTTCTAAACCTTTATAGAGAACAGAGATGACAATCAAGCTTTTATTCTCTATAATGTAGGGATATCATTCCTGATTAAGAGAATTTCATCCAAACAATGGCCATAGGATAGGTCCCATCTCATTGGTCCCTACAGGAGAAAAGGTGATTTTTTCTCGCAAGCCAAACATTATTTCTGGGAGGAATCCGATTTGTTCAAGATTTATTCTGATCAAGTGATCTGACGTTGTGTCTCTGAAAATGAATTTTAAAGTATTCTCACCTTTTGTCACTCTCTTACCTGTGGGGGCATTTCAATGGAAGAAAAACTATAGCAAAAGTACTGCAAAGTGGGTTCTACTAGTCAATGCTATTCAAAGATGCACATGATTTTGGCCATAAATGATTAAGATGTCAACAAATGAAAAATATTTCTAAGAAAAATATGATGCCCCTCTCTCCTATTTTAGTTGTTGAAATTTTTAATGTATGGAGAATTAACTTCATGGGATCCTTTCCTTCCTCTTTCAGATACGAGTATATTTTAGTTGCGGTTGATTACGTGTCAAAATGGGTAGAGGCCATGGCAACCCGAACCAATGATCACAAGATCATAATCAAGTTTGTTCAATATAACATCTTTAGTCGATTCAAATTTCTAAGAGCTATAATAAGTGACGGGGGCACACACTTCACAAATAGACACTTTGAAAGCTTAATGAAGAAATATGGAATAACATACAAAGTTGTCACTCCATATCACCCCCAAACAAGTGGCCAAGTAGAAGTCTTAAATAGGGAGATAAAATATATTCTTGAAAAAATGGTTGGGTCTGATAGAAAAGATTGGTCAGCATGCTTAGATAATGCACTATGGGCCTATCATACTGCCTATAAGACCTCAACAGGAATGTCTCCTAACCGACTTGTTTTTGGAAAAGCCTATCATTTGCCAGTTGAGTTAGAACATCATGCATTTTGGGCCATAATACAGTTTAACTTTGATATGAAAAATATGGGTTCTGATAGGAAACTCCAATTGAATGAGTTGGAAGAGCTATGCAACGAGGCGTATGAAAGTTCAAGAATCTACAAAGCTCAGATCAAAGCATACCATGATCAATATATTTCAAGAAAAATGTTTGAGCCTAAACAAAAAGTATGGTTCTTCAACTCAAGATTACGATTATTTTCTGAAAAACTTTGCTCACACTAGAATGGACTTTTTATTGTGACCCGATGTTTTCCCATGGAGCAGTAGAGATCAAATACCCTAAACAAGGGAACACCTTCAAAGTAAATGGCCAGCAGTTAAAACCTTATATGGATGGAATCAATGATGGAGAACAAATTGATACAATTGACTTCATGGATCCAGTTTATGATCCACCAGGAGACTCATGAGTCTGGCTAAAAAAATTAAACTTAGCATTTGTTGGGAGACAACCTAATTTTTTAGGAGTAGTTTTGAAATAAGTCTGACTAAAGATATCAACCCAGCTTCTGCTTTTGAATTTCCATTCTAGTTGTTTAGATTTATCAAGTTCATTTTGAGTATTATTTTAGAACTCTATCCCATTGAAGGATATCAGCCACATTGAAGGGAGAGAACAACATCTGCATCAAGAAAGCCCAAGTGAATTCTTTCCTTTACTTTCCATCCACCATCCTTTATTTTTCTTACTCCATTGAGGATAATATAGAATAAGTTGGGAAATGAGAGATAAACTTGAATTTTACTTTAAATTCATGAAGTATTGATGCTTATATACCTGACTGTGCTTTAGACTTGAGATGAATTAGATATTTTGGTAGTATTTGATGCACACTTTAGATGAGTTATGGAAGTATTGAAGAACTGCATATTAATAAAATTCAATATAGGATTGAGTCTAGAATAAAAAATTAATTTCTTAGCATTTCTAATATTCACTACTAATATCTAAGGAGAATCGACCTCTTAGGAGTACGAGTAGGATATGTTGATGCATATAGTTCCTTCGTGAAAAGAATTTAAAAAAAAGAGAGAAAAAAATTTTCAAACATTGGTCTCCCACTGAGTAACCAGGTTCCGTTGCCTAAGCAAGCAATGATGTTCACATCAAAAGGGGGGCAATGTGAAGAAGCTCTAGTATACTACTACTTTAGCCCATTTTCTAGGAGACTCGAGTTGAAAAATCTAAGAGATGTTTTATACCTAATGTCCTAAAATCAACTGATTTGGGAGTCATTGGACTAAAACTCATTACATAGATCGAATGGAATACCAATAGGGCTAAGATATTGCACAAAAAAAAAAAGAAGAAGAAGTGAAGGAATGAATGTGCTGATATAAAAACCACCGGTTTATCTTAGAGTTAGATGATCTGAAGATAAAAGTAGGAGTGGGTCAAGGAAAGGCTTTGAAAGATTTTATATTCTTTACTAAACCATTCTATCGGATAGCATTAATATTGCAATGACATGCTTTGCTTAACTTCTAAGTAGATATTACTTACTTCTGAAATTGTTTAAATAAACTCTCATGTCGAAAAAAGCCAACATTTGGGATCAATCTTTTTTTTACTTGAGGACGAGTAAAGTTCAAGTTGGAGGATATGATCAATCTAATAAAGTGGCATATTAATTAGTTTAATAATTGATTAATTGATTTTAATTATGATTTAGGTCATGCCATTTGCAGGTAATTGAGTCAGGTCACACTTAATTGGGCTTAATCAGATTTCAAGAGTTAAATCAATCAGAAGCGATTAAGTCTTGTTCAACAAGGAGGCTATCCGAAGGCATCAAGGTCTTTCATCAAAATCAAGCTCCATCTTAAAGCAGAAGAGCCCAATCCAACAACCAATGGACCCCACACCTCCCCCTTGTTGGTACCATCAACCTAAAGAAGATACCAAGGGTGAAAGATCCAAAATAGGTAGTTAATCTCTCTTCTCTAACCGGCCACCCTAGATTTTGACCATCTTGGCATGAGAACCTCTGAATGATAGGCTACAGCACTCCAAATTAAGCAAGACTAGTCCCAAAAGACTCTTGAGAGAATCAGCTACAGAACGCAATTTATGGATTTAAAATCAGATTTCAGATGAAGAGGTGGCAAGCAATTCAAGATGGTAACAATGTTAAAATAATAGACAATAGCTAACACACTCAGATTCAGCTCCGCTTCTCTTAGTGTAGAGAATAAATTAGACAACCATATTTGGGCAACAAAGAGCTAACTTAGAAATGATCAAAAGCAGCCAACAATAGTCCTGATTAAACACCACATGTTTGGACAAAAGAGGAAGGTGTTAGGCAGCACAAATGGAAGAATCCTAGGCACATACTACATTCTTATTTGGGTGGCTTCAACTTACCTAATTTGTGGGATTCTATGGACCCAGGAGGGCTGATGAAGGAAAGAAATCAAGAATTTCAGATGGGCCAGTACAAGATGTCTCCCAATTGCTATATGAGGCACCATTTGCTAAGGAAGAAAAGTACAAACCTCAGGCACCCAAGAGGGTCCATAAATAGACCTAACCTCCTCCTCTCCTCTTATCTAGCCCTAAGCCTCCATAAATCCTCCCATATGCTACCACTCTCTCTCTCCTTCATTTTTTCATAGGCCATGCTTCTCTTTCTCTCTACCACATAGAAACCTAACCGCCCCCTTACTCCCTTCACACACGTCAGGCTGCCGTCCCCATATTTCTTCCACCTAGAGACCCTATCGCCACAACCTTTGCTCCAGACACCTTATTCATCCTCTTTGTTCTCTTCATCCCTTCCATCTTCAGAGAAAGATTTAGATCTGAAAGTTAGAGGTCCGTGGGTATAAAGATCATCTTCAGAAGTCTCCAAGATGCATCAGACTTCAGCCTGCAGCCTCCTCTCCATGCGTGGCTAGAGATCCACTACTTCAGAGAGTATATACCATTTGTAATCAGATTTATTTTTCTTGATATATCTTCTTGTATTTAGATTTGATGCAATAAAATACAAAATCCTTTCATTTTGAATATTTGGATATTTTTCTTTAAATTTTCCTCCTTTGAATAGTCTATACTAAGTAGAGACAAGCTGTGATCTATGGGTATGGTTTGTACTCTCCAAAGATAGATTATCTTGAAGGCTATGAATCACTTCTTTCTTTTCGTGAAACTATATCCTGAACAAACTATATTCTGGTGGGATGAATCATGATCTAAGGGTATGGTTCGTGCCCAACAGGAATAGGTTGTGTCATGATCTAATCATAGAGTGTTGCATCTTTCAAAATACAAACCTGACAAAAATTGGATTCAAACCCCAAAGCATCTTCTTTCAGTTTATCTATTTCTTGTTTACTTTCAGTATTAATTAACAAAGTTCTAATTTTAGGAATCTTCTTTTTGCTCTCTTTTCTTGCTTTTCTCCTTTTGAACACAACCAAGCCCAAGGTTCTTGTGGGTTCAACCTAGTCTCACCACTGTTCTATGGAATAGGAGTGAACCAAAAATTAATTAATCTTCGGTACACTACTTCATGCACCAATAACTGAATGGTGTAAATCCATCGGTAGATAAATCCAGTCTGACATTACATGATTCTTGAGCAAATAAAGGATGGCAAGTATCAAAATTCTTCTATACCTCACTATCCGATGGATGAATCATCATATCAGAGTACTTGTGAATCTCTTCTTTATACCATCTCATCTGTCTGACAATACTTTTAGACAAGTAGAGCCTCTGAAGCTTAGGAGTGAGGAGAAGGTATCAAAAAATCTTGTATAGTATGTCTTTTTGATTCCTACCCTCTTGCCTCAGCTTAAATCAGTTTTTACGGCATACATCATATGAGCTCTTCAGTTGGTCCTCCTTATAGAAAAGCATGCAATTATTACGGCATGCATCTATCTTTTTGTATCCCATGTCTAATCTTTTTACCATTTTTTTTAAAGCATAAAAACTCCCAACAAGCTTCTCATCCTTCGATAGTATTTTCTTTATGATTACTACCATCCTATCATAATAGTTGACCAACATGTTAAACTCAGCCTTTAAGTTTAACAACTCTGACACAATTGATAATACAGTGTATATTTCATATCCCGATCACAGTAGTTCATTATCATCTTTTAGCATACGATAAAAATCACCATCGCTAGCTTCTAGTATTAGGAATTGTGTCCTAAAGCCAATTGGCTTATTGTAAATAATTAAATTTTGTATATGAATTATGGATCAATGAATAAAATTATTTTGATATTTTCATCACAAGGTATACATCTTCGCTATTAGAACTCTTGTGTTATGATGAGTCCTTAAAACTATATTATGATTGATAATGGAGGATTTACCGAATAGTTCTTAAACATGTTGTGATCAAATAATACGTCATTAATAGGATGATGACGTTTATTAAGTATAGATTATTATGTACCATATATATTGGTTGTCCTTATAACTAAGGAGTGTGGAGACTGGTATGGCATACAAGTGAGATGTAGGAGTACATCATCACGGAACAAGTGGCTTACCTGCTAAGCAGTCGACTATCAAGAGTATCTCGTAAAATATATGGGCATAAGTGTTTCTCAGACCTGAGATTACCATAGAGACTTACAAGCAACTCATTATGCTTAGGTACTGGACTATCTGCATTTTTAATGCAATGATAGAAGGCTACTGGGCACAGTCAAGTACTTACGAAGTTTGTATGTGGATCAAAATGAGATTGATCCCTCCGAATTATAGGAGTTAAAGCATCACTATATTTTAATTTAGTAAAATCTTAATCAGGATAATCCATATGATGGATTTGAAAGATTGAAGTACAATATGGATGACTATTTTAGGACCGACAGTTAAATCCTAAGTCACCTTGAGCATTAGGATCAAAGAGATGAATTATGCGATAATCATATGTCGAGATTCTTGAATATTACTTTATAATTATTTGGTCTATCTGAACATCGAGTATCATTGCTAGATGATCATTTTGATTAGTGAAAGAAGAAGTTTTTATGCTACCGGCTTAGCGTTCGAACTTATGGACTCGCACACAAAAGTCAAACAATATAAAAAAGAATTGACTGAGTATGTATATGTTCAATTGAAAAGTATGAGATTTGATTGAACATATAGATTAACTTAATTAAAAATTAAATTGTAGGTCATATGGAATTAAACACTGACTATATTCAGCTAGCACTATGCATGAGGTGTGGATTTGATTTCGGAGATAAATTAAATCAAACCAATGATCCAAGTGATTATAAGAGATTCAATTGTATCATAATTACTTTAGATTAGATCTAATTTAATTAGACTTAATTTTATTAAGGCTTGATTGGGTTAATTCATCAAGTTGGACTTAGATAAGAATCTTAATTGGATTAGGATCAGCAATCTTTTGAAAATTGGTTCAAATCGAATTTGAATTTGATTCGAATTAAATCTAAATCTGAACCAAATTTAATTTGATCCACTTAGCCACTTTTTCAACTATTCTCTCATTGTGTGGGCCGACCAAGGTGGTTGGAAAGGGATTGGAAACAGCCCCTCCTCTTGGGCATGCGGTATTATGAAAGGAGGCGCAAGTTGGTGCCTCTCCTACTTGGATTAGGATTCTTTGTGCTTTAAGAAGTTTGGATTTGATTCAAATATGGAAGTCTTATTCCTAGCATTTAAAGGATTTTGATTTGATCTAAGACCTCTTGCCTATATAAAGAAGGGTGTGAAGAAGAGAAACAAGGAATCAACCTTGGCCTCGGTGTTGAGATTCTATTAGTGTGGCTGTCCCCTATCTTTTGGGCATCACCTCTCCCTGGGCTTCTTTGTTCTCTTGGGCATCCTCTTTCCTCTTGGCATGGTGGCATATAGGCTATTCCAAAGCCTTGAAATCAGATCTTAAGGCTTTATCTCCTTCCTCTCCAAAGAAAACATTCATCCTTCTCTTCTATAGAGTTTGGCGTGCACGCAAAGTAAAAGATCCACGTATCTGGATCTTGTGAAGTATATTGATTGAGGAGCTTGTTCCACCTTAATCTTTTTTCACTATGAATCAAAGTGAGAATTCATAAATATTATGAAAAAAATTTAATTACTAATCTATTCTTCCTTCCGGCATTCGATGCGATTGGATGAATTTTTTCTTCAATTGATATCAGAGCCAAGCCTGTATGTCATGATCGCATAGTCAAATTTTAAAATTTTTTTAATTTTTTTTATTCAATTTTGAATCAAAATTTTTGATATGATTAAACCTTGATCTCTTCTAATATCTTCTGTATATTTTTTATCTGATTTTGACCAAAATATCAAATCAAAATCAATCCCTGAATTCGGACTGCTGAAAATCTATTTTAGTAGAATTTTCTATACAAATTTTTAAGCTGATTTAATAACTAATTATGCATGGATTTAAATATATTTTGATAGATTTTTTGTGATGTAATTCAATTAGAGAATTGATATTTGAATCAGGCTCAGATCTGAATTTGTTTGACAAAATTTTAGATCTGATTTCAGCATAATATCGATACATGTTTGATCACATCTCTAACCAAAATTTTTTATGCAATCATACATATATTTGAAATAGATTTCTTTATTATTTCAGATCTAGTTTTATATGCTGTATAAAAGTAGGTTCAAATCTATAATAAACTTATGCATTGATCTAATAAGATTAGATGCACATCATATTCATATGATTATGTGCACGCATATATTGTATGACAATTTATATGTTCATATAATTAGATTTTTGAAATTAGATTTTATATCTTAGTAACTCAGTACTCGAATTGAGAAGATCACAAAGTTGTCCGATCATAAAAGCAAGTAAGATTTAAAGATCCTCTCTTCTTATTCAAAGGGGTGCTCTTATGATGTGTAGGAGTGCCATTATGATCAAGTCTCATGATGAAGAATAACAAAAAAAATTTTAAAATTATTTTGATCATGAATATGTTTAGATTAAATCTAAAATAATTTATGATTAATTATAATTTTAATAAAATAAATTTAGATATAAAAATTAGATTTTATGATCTGAATTGTATGTTGCATATGATGTAGAAATCTAAATTTCTATGATATATATATGAAATTAATACATGTTTAATTGTTAAACATAAAATTTAAAATTAAATTTTAATTTAAAACATATGGTATGCTTCACTTAAAACTCTTATAGAATAGTTCTATAAATTAAAATATATGTTTTACATACTTAATTTAGAATTAAGTTTTAAAAAGATCTAGATTTGAGAATTAAAGATCTTAAGGCACCTTATAAATCGATGGATAATGGATTAGCATAAATCAGATCATTTAACTGGGTTAGACCTAGGTTTAGAAACAAATATGAATCAATTAGAGAAATTGATTATATCTAATCAAATATTGAATTAGATTAGATCAAAAATTTTTTAGATCAATCTCAATAGTTGTTGCTTGATCAAGTCTATATTTTTTAACATACCAATTGGACCATGATCATGGCTCAAAGGTTTAGCCTGAGTCCTTTGGTTGATTGAATTGAAACTAATCCATCAATTAGTGTCTAAGATAAATCTGATAATATTGCATGACAATTCGATCTGTGATTTTTAATTGGTAGTTTGCTTATCTGACCATTTCAATGGTGTCTAAGAAAAGTCGAGACAAACCCTCTCACCGATCTCACTTATTTGGCCAATTTGGTAGATCATATTTTGATTAGGTCATTGATTGATTCGAGCTGACCCATGCCATTAAAGTAAATCAGTGTGACTGATTTAGGTGTCTCTAGACCAGCTTGTATCAAGTCCTCTTTATAACTGGATGAAGTCAATGGGAGGATTTATGACTCGCAGGTCAATCTCTTCTCTTATTCTCAAATCATTAAATCAAATCTTCTAAATTATTAGGTCCTTAAAATGATACAGTTATGGGGATAACTAGTTCATAGCCTCCCATTAAGGTACATGATAATACGTCTAATATTCTAAATAGGTATTAGAAGCACCACATGCCTGGTGTCCATTAGGTATTGAAATTATCATTCATCATATGACCATCTTGTTATGCCCTTCAAATCAATGGTTTGATTAGTCGAGCCACATTCAAATCTGGACATTCATTTATTGGATGCACTTGGTGTAGTCATGTTAATGGTTGGACCTAATCAAAATTTTCAGTGGAAGCACCACCACACATCTGCTGAAGAGATACCTGAGGCAAAATCTAATTGCTAAAAATTATTTAGTGAAATAATTGGTTAAGAACCTATCCATGGATGCACTAGGATTAGCCGAGCTACACTCGGATCCGAATGTAGTCTGTGTGGATTCTAGTACCTGCTAAGGGATTAATGTAATCCTCGAACTGGAGGTAGAGGCTATTAATTTGTATAAAATAGTGAGAGAATCTTTAGACTAAAGTCCATATCTTTAGGATTAAAATAACTCATATACTAATAAGTTTTTAGTTTTTTTTTAGCTATGGTCCACACATTATCACTCCGATCGCTGTTGGACAGCGACAAGCTTACCGGACCAAATTTTGATAGCTGGTATCAAAAGCTTAAGATCATCCTAGAGAATAAAAGAATCATGTACGTGCTTATGGATCTCACATCTGAAGAATCTGCTGTCAATACACCTCATGCTATGAGAGATACTTATATGAAGTGGCTCAATGACCGCACTACAGTGTGTTGCATCATGAAGGTAGCCATGAATGACGAACTTAGTTGTAAGCTCGAAAATGTACAACTTGAAAAAATAATTTAATTGTTGCATGAGTCCTTCGGTATCTCTAAGGATGTTGAGAGATATAAGACCTCTTTTGTAGTGTTCAATGTCCATATACGAGGAGCGTCAGTCACAGATCATGTATTGTACATGATTGAGCAGATTGAATGCTTGAGTAAATTTGACTTTTCATTGCATGAACAATTAGGTAAGGATGCTCTCCTTAACTCACTATCGAAATTCTACATACCCTTCTTGAGTCATTATAGAACGACCAAGCCTACAGTGAACTACTATAATTTGTTAGGGTTACTGCAGACAATCGAGAAGAACTATCAGCTCCAGAAGGAGTCGGTGCATATTGTGGGAGGATTATCTGTAGGTCGTCGTTCCTCTAAGAGAGGAAAGAAGAAAAAGGTGCAAAAGATTCATACCGTCGATCCATAACCGAAGCAGAGCAAGAAGTTGAAAATCGACAAGAGCCAGACAGAATGCTTCTTGTATAAGAAGCTGGGTTATTGGAATAGGAACTGTCCTGCATATATAGCTTTCCTTGACTCAAACAGGCCAAAAAACAAGAGAAGTAAGCAATCTATTATTTTACAAAGTACTTATATAATAATTTTTTATAATTTTTTTATATGTGATACTACTATCTGGGTATTGGATATCGAAAGTCTAATTAATATTTGCAATTCGTTACAGAAACTACAGATCAGTAGAAAGTTTAGAGAAGGCAAGCGGTTCCTGAACGTTGGAGATCAAAGTCTTGTTCTAGTTCTAGCTTTAGAAACTATGTAGCTTATTTTTGAGTCTAATAGTATCATGTTAGATGAGTGTCATTATTGTCCTTCTTTTATAATAAATGTCATCTCTGTAGGCTTTTTGGCCAAACTTGATTTTAAATTTTTAATAAAAGATAATTTTTGTGATATCATTATAAATGATACTAAAATCATGTGAAGATAATTGAAATATGGCATATACTTACTATCATAATTTGTTGGTGTAATGTACACATCGAATAAACGACCTAGGATAGATAATATCAGCGATACCTACCTTTGGCATTGTAGGCTAGATCATGTGAATAAGAACAGGATAAACAAGTTAATCAAGAAGGATGTCTTTGAAATTAATGATTGTGAATCATTACTGACCTGTAAATTCTGTCTCCTTGGTAAGAAGATCAAATCATTTTTTAAGAAAAAAGATGAGCGAGCTAGTGATGTTCTAGATCTAGTACATAGTGATATATATGGATTTATAAACAGACGTCAGAGGAGGATATTATTACTTCATTACATTTACTAACGACCTATCGAGGTATGGATACGTCTATCTTATGAAGTATAAATTTGAATCATTTAAAATATTCAAACGATTCTATAGTAAAGTAAAAAAAATAGATTGAAAAAAGTATTAAAATTTTTTGATCAAATCAAGGAGGTGAATACCTCACCAATAATTTTTTGATATATTTAGAAGAGAATGGAATTCTCTCACAATAGACCCCTCCTGGAACACCACAACTTAATGGGATGTCAGAAAGGAGGAATCGAATACTATTAGACATGGTTCGGTCCATGATGGACTTTGCGACTCTACCAATCTTGTTTTGGGGATATGCTCTTGAAACTGTCTGCTACATACTTAATAAGGTCTCGATAAGTCTGTAAATAAAACATCATATAAAATATGGTCAAGGCATAAGCTGGTGCTCTCACACCTTAGAGTTTAGGAAAGTCTGGCTTATGTCAAGTATTTAAAAATAGAAAAGCTTGGACCTAGGTCTGATAAATACTTGTTCGTAGGATATCCAAAGAAAACTAAAGGATACTACTTCTACCTCGTTGAAGAATAAAAAGTGTTCGTCAACAACAAGACAGTCTTTTTAAAAAAGGAGTTTCTTAGAGAAAGAACTAATGCCACTAAAATCAAATTTAGTGAAGTTCGTGAGGTAGAAATACCGACAAATACAGCATCAGATTTGATTGAAGAATCAAATTTAAAGCCTGTAGAAGCACTATTAAGGAGATCCGATAGAGTACCACATCAACTAGACATACTACTATTTCTTGATTTGAGATGGTGATCCTGTCGAACTAAATGAGACCGACAAAGATCCAATCATCTATATGGATGTTATGCAAAGATCCGACTCTCAAAAATGGCTTGATGCCATGAAATTCAGATGGAGTCCATAGAGATCAATGGTATATGGACACTGATTGATTCATTCGAAGGGATTAAATCTATGAGTGTAAATAAATTTTCAAGAGAAAAAGAGGAGCAGATGAAAAGGTGGAGATCTATAAAGCCAGTCTAATTGCCAAGGAATACCGTCAGTGTTATGGTATTAACTATGAGGAGACATTCTCTCCTATGATAATACTCAAGTCCATCCGGATCATGCTTATGATAGCGGCACACTTAAATTTTAAGATCTGATAAATGGATGTCAAAATCGTCTTCCTTAATGGAGAGCTGAAAGAAGAGATGTATATGATACAGCCTGAAGGGTTCACATCCTTAGATGAATCTAAAGTATGCAAGCTAAATACATCCATCTGTGGACTGAAGCAAGCATCTAAAAGTTGGAACATGCATTTTGATAAGACAATCAAAACATATGGCTTCGTTGGGAACAAAAAAGAATCTTATGTCTACAAGTGGGCTAATGATTCTATGATCATCTTTCTTGTACTATATGTAAATGACATACTGTTAATAAGAAATGACATCCCAGCTTTATAAAGTATAAAGCTGTGGCTATCATCGTAATTCTTTATGAAGAATTTGAGAGAAGCATCCTACATCCTAAGGATGAAGATTTATAGAGATAGAACTAGAAGGTTGCTTGGGTTGTCCCAATCCACGTACATCGATACTATGCTGAAATAGTTCAACATGGAGAATTTCAGAAAGGGCTATCTACCGATAGGCCAAGAAATTTTTCTCTTCAAGAAGGATTATCCGACAACCCTTCAGGAGAAAGAACGTATGAGTAGAATCTCATATACTTCAGCAGTAGAATCTATCATGTACGCTATGACATATACGAGATCGGATGTGGCCTATTCACAAAGAGTAGTAAATAGGTACCAGTCTAATCCAGAAAAAAACTATTGGAAGGTTGTGAAGACAATCCTTAAGTATTTAAGAAATACTAAGCATCAATGACTTATCTATGGAGACACTAACTTAAAACTTATGGAATATACTAATTTCAGTTTTCAGTCAGATCACAATGATAGTAAAAGCATGTCGGGCTATGTATTCACAATGAACGAAGAAGCAATTTGCTGGAAGAGTTTCTAGCAACAAACGATGGCTGACTTAGTATGCGAAGCGGAATATGTTGCGGCATCTGATACTTCAAAGAAGGCTGTTTGGTTAAAGAAATTCGTCACTAAACTTGGAGTGGTTCCTTCCATTGATGGTCCAATTTTATCATATTATGATAGTACTATAGTTATAGTACAAGCAAAGGAGCTCAAGTCCCACCATAGAACCAAATATATTTTGCGACGCTATCATCTTGTCCATGAAATCGTGGATCGAGGTGATGTCGAGCTAGAAAAAATTGATGAAAAAGAGAATCTGGCTAACTCCTTCACTAAAGCTCTCGAGATCAAAGAGTTCAATGATCATAAATGGAAGATGGATATAAGATACTACCCCGATTGGCTTTAGTCTAAATGAGAGTTGTTAGAAATTATGTCCTAAAGTCAATTGACTTATTATAAATAATTAGATTTTGTATATAAATTATTGATCAATAAAAAAAATTATTTTGATATTTTTCTCACAAGGTATACATCTTTGTTATTAGCACTCTTGTGTTGTGATGGAGTCCTTAGAACTATATTATGATCGATAAAGAAGGATTTATCGAATAGTTCTTAAAGATATTTGTGACCAAATGATACGTCATTAATAGGATGATAATGTTTATCAAGTGTAGGTCATTGTGTATCATATAGATTGGCTGTCTTTGTAATCAAAGAATGTGGAGACACTGGTATGGCATACAGGTGAGATGCAGAAATACATCGTCACTGAACAAGTGACTCACCTGCTGAGTGCTCTACTGTCAAGAACAACTCGCGAAGTATGGGCATAAGTATCCCTTAGACTTGAGATTACCTTAGTGACTTATAAGCAACTCACTATGCTTAGGTACTAGACTACCTACATTTCTAATGTAATGACGGAAGGCTATTGGGTATAGTCAAGTATTTGCGAAGTCTGTATATGGATCAAGATAGGATTGACCTCTCTGAATTATTAAAGTTAATGCATCACTGTATTTTAATTTAATAAAATCTTGGCTACGGTAATCCATATGATGGATTTGAAAGATTGAAGTACGATGTGGATGACTGTTTCAAGGCTGACAGTTAAATCCTAAGTCACCTTAAGCATTAAGGTCAAAAGGATGAATTATACGATAACCATATGATGAAGTTCTTAAATATTACTTTATAATTATTCGACCTATCCAGACGTCGGATATCATTGCTAGATGGTCACTTCGATTAGTATAGGAAGGAGTTCTCATGCAACCGACTTAGTATTTGAATCTATAGAGTCGTGCACAAAAGTCAAACAATATAGAAAAAAATTGAGCGAATATTTGTGTTCAATTTGAAAGTATGAAACTTGATTAAACATATAGATTAACTTAATTAAGAATTAAGTTGTTAGTCATGCGAAATTAAATACTGACTATGTTCAGCTAGCACTGTGCATGAGGTGCGGGTTTGATTTTGGAGATGAATTAAATCAAATCAATGAACCAAGTAATTATGAGAGATTCAATTTAAATCCTAATTACTTTAGATCAGATCTAGTTTAAATAGACTTAATTATATTAAGGCTTAATTGGGTTAATTTATCAAGTTAGACTTGGACAAGAATCCTAATTGAATTAGGATCAGCAGTCTTTTCAAAATTGGTTCGAATTAGATTCGAATTGGATTCGAATTGAATCCAAATTTGAACTAAATTTAATTTAGTCTACTTAGCCATTTTTTTCAGCTATTCTCTCACCATGTGGGCCAACCAAGATGGTTGGAAAGAGACTGGAAACAGCCCCCTCCCCTTAGGTGTGCAGCATTATGAAGAGAGGTGCAAGTTGACGCCTCTCCTACTTGGATTAGAATTCTTTATGCTTTAGAAAGTTTGGATTTGATTCAAACATGAAAAGTCTTATTTCTAACACCTAAAGAAGTTTGATTTGATCTAGAACCTTTTACCTATATAAGGAGGGGTGTGGAGAAGAGAAATAAGGAATCAACCTTGGCCTAGGCCTGGAGATTCTATTGGCGTGGGCATCTCCTCTCTTTTGGACATCACCTCTCCCTGGGCTTCTCTCTCCTCTTGGGCATCCTCTCTCCCATTAGCGTGGTGGTGTGTGGGCTGTTCCAAAGCCTTGAAATCAAATCTCAAGGCTTTATCTCCTTTCTCTCTGAAGAAGACGTTCATTTCTCTCTTCTACAGAGTTTGGCATGCATGCGAAGTAGAAGATCCGCGCATCTAGATCTTGCGAAGTATATTGATTGAGGAGCTTCTTCAATCTTGATTTTTTTTTGCTATGAATCAAAATAAGAATTTATAAATGTTATGAAAAAAATTTTAATTACTAATCTATTCTTTCTCCTGGCATCCGATGCGATCGAATGATTTTTTTCTTCATCTTGATCGTCCTCCAGATTCCAATTAAATTTAGGACCAGCAGCATCCATAACCATATCTACCATTCTATCTATGTCCCTATCCTGCTCATTTCTAATTCTTGCAACTGTCTCCCACATCTCTCCATGTAGGTATCAATACTTGAAATTGGACATAAATTCACTCCTATATAAATGGACAGTCATTGTATCCCTATCAAGTATTTCTCTATTGCCACATCTCTTACAAGGTCAACGAGCCCATCCTTGATGTAAAAGTGCTACATTTCTAAAAACATAATCATAAAAATACTCTACACCCCTCTTTTATTCAATAGAAATTACCCCATCAACTACTCGATGGTTCATCCAACTACGGTCCATGGCGCACTGTCCAAAGATTCTACATATACAAATGCAAGGCAATAACTAAATAATTATTTTATCATTTCAAATGGCTTATGTAATAATTGCATCCTACCATCAACTAGTAGGTATAGAAGATCCTATCCCGTTTAGAAATTATATTAATTCTATAGGTCAAATACAGTAATCAAACGATATGCAATAGGGGTTGAAAAAAAATTCGATAGCATTTCTTTTTAATTCTCTCCCATATAGCATAAGATGTGTGAGGAGAACTAAAGAAAAATATTGTCTGAAATTTTTCTCGAACGCTCACTATACCGTTGATTACTATAATGACCTGTAAAATTAATTATATTTTTCAAACTATCCATACTGGATAATCAATTGATCAATATACATAATTCTACCACCTATATAAAAATATATAAATATATGGATACCATAGAATATATACATTAATCAAAAAATGGGTCTATGGTTATATACAATACCATATTTTTAAAATTTTTAAATTAGTGGGTTCTAAAGTACATAGCATCATTGCAAATGGGGATGGTTGGGATGCACATATCGTGCATGCAGACTTGGGGCATCCCAAATGACTAGACCACGCGAGCACACTAACATGGCATCCAGGCAAATCCCACCCTGGAGATTCCAAAGTATTGAGCAGCATTGTAAATAGGGCTAGAAACAAGCCAGACTGGGCTGCACCACACCCCTCCTTAAGCCCGACCCAAAAAATTTTTTCGGACTTCGAACCGAGCCTAGAAGCTTTTAAAATATGAGGTCTGAGCTTGGTTTGAATCCAATCGGACCAGCTCATATCATTTGTAAGGGGCAAATGTTCCTCATTGGAAGCATATTGGTCATCGGAGAACTCACTGAGCTGCTTCGACCATCGTCGGAGTAGATAAGCGAGCTAGAGCCAATCCAGTGATGGCTTGATCTCGAATCCCTACCGTTGAAGGTAGTGGGGCTACTCTCATCGGAGAGCTCTCCGAAGTGGTTCCACCTCCAAAGAGCACCAACGAATGTGAGATTTCATATGGTAGCAGGGCTCGTCCGGATCTTATTGGTGATCAAGAATGTGCTTCCTATGCATAAATTCTCGATCACTGACAAGATCTGAACGAGCCCCGCTATCGTACAAAATTTTATTAATTTATTCAAATTTTATTAATTTAATTAAATTTGATAAATATATATTTAAATATTAAAAATTTAAAGAAGATGGAATGGCATATGGTGACGGCTCCATCACCGTCGCTAATACTCACCAGGCAAGCAAGAGCAATGCGCGGTCTGATTCGGGTGCGGGTCCAACGGTGCAGCACTTCAGCGGCACAATTGGGGAAGAAGGGGGAGGCGAGGGTGCGGGTCTGACGGTGTAGTTGGGGAAGAAGGGAGGAGGTGGGGGAAGAATAGGGAGGTGGGGCATGGCCAATCCGGCAAGGAGAAAGCCGATCCGATGGGGCACGACAGCAGGGAAGAAGAGGGAAGCAGGGCACGGTCGATCCGATGAGGGGAAGGCCAATCCAATGGGACACGGTGGTGGGGAAAGAAGAGGGAGGCATGGCACAGTCGATCCGATGAGGGAAAGGCCGATCCGGCTGGGTACGGTGGCAGAGAAAGAAGAGGGGAGGTTGGGAAGAAGGGGGAAGGCCAGGGTGGTGGGACGTCGACTCTGGGAGCCTACCAACAGCGCCGGGGAAGAAGGGGGCTTTGGGATGGAGGCTCAGGAACCGTCAATCTGATATGGGATTGTCGAATCTGAGGCGGGGATGGCGGCGCGGGGTTGGGGGGAAGAGGTCGGGGGTTCCGACGATACAATGGGCGAGAAGGGGGATCGGAGATAGAGAAAGAAAGAAGAGGCGATGAGCAATAGAACCAAGCCCGTCGGAGACCCGAGGGAGATTTTAGAGTATATTATTAGCGACGACTAAATTACATCGCTAAAACCATTGCTAATAATAATTTAATTTATTGGCGATGGACAGCCATCACTAATAACAAATATGGCTGTCGCTAATAAGTCTTTATACTTATTATGACGGGTCTGATTTCTATCATAATAAATTATCAATAGATATG
This sequence comes from Elaeis guineensis, assembly GCF_000442705.2. Classification (NCBI taxonomy): domain Eukaryota; kingdom Viridiplantae; phylum Streptophyta; class Magnoliopsida; order Arecales; family Arecaceae; genus Elaeis; species Elaeis guineensis. The sequence continues at coordinate 59,426,318 of NC_025996.2, forward strand.
GTTATTAGCGATGACGTATTTGCCATCACTAATAGTCATCATTAATAAGCTAATTTTTTGTAGTGATATTAATCTAGAATATCATAATTTTGATCGAAGATGTTATAATATTGTTAAAATTATCTTTGAAAGATATTTTACCTAAAGAATGTCATAATTTTAACATAAAATATCATAATTTTGATCTATGATATAATAAAATTATTAAAAAAATATCAATTTTAAAATACTTTATCTTTTAGATGTCATAATATTAAACTAAAATATCATAATTTTAATTTAAGATATTATAATATTATTATAAAATTATTAAAAAATATTAATTTTTCGATATTTTACCTTCTGAATGTCATAATATTAATCTAAAATATCATAATTTTGATTTAAAATATTATAATATTATCAAAACTATCTTTATAAGATATTTTACCTATAGAATATCATAATTTTAACATAGAATATCATAATTTTGATCTAGGATATCATAAAATTATCAAAAAATATTATTTTGAGATATTTTATCTTTTGAATATTATAATATTAATTTAGAATATCATAATTTTGATCTAAGATGTATAATATTGTCAAAACTATTTTTAAAGATATTTTTTCTATAGAATGTCATAATTTTAATATAAAATATCATAATTTTGATCTAGAATGTCATAAAATTATCAAAAAATATCAATTTTAAGATATTTTATTTTTTATATATCATAATATTAATCTAAAATATTATAATTTTGATCTAAGATGTCATAATATTATCATAAAATTATCAAAAAATATAAACTTTGAAATATTTTATCTTTAAAATATTATAATATTAATCTAAAATATCATAATTTTGATCTAAAATATCATAATATTATCAAAACTATCTTTAAGAGATGTTTTACCTATAGGATGTCATAATTTTGACCCAAGATATTATAAAATTGATAAAAAATATCAATTTTGAGATGTTTTACCTATAGAATATCATAATATTAATCTAAAATTTTATAATTTTGATCTAGAATATCATAATATTATCAAAACTATCTTTGAAAAGTATTTTACCTATAAAATATCATAATTTTAATATAAAATATCATAATTTTAATTTAGGATGTTATAAAATTATCAAAAAATATTAGTTTTGAGATATTTTACCTTCTGAATGTCATAATATTAACTTAAAATATTATAATTTTGATCTAAACTATCATAATATTATCAAAACTATCTTTAAAAAATATCTTACCTATAAGATATCATAATTTTAATATAAAATATCATAATTTTAATCTAAAATATCATAAAATTATCAAAAAATATCAATTTTAAAATATTTTACCTTCTGAATGTCATAATTTTAATATAAAATATCATAATTTTAATTTAAAATATTATAAAATTATCAAAAAATATTAAATTTGATATATTTTATCTTTTAAATGTCATAATATTAATCTAAAATATCATAATTTTGATTTAAGATGTCATAATATTATCAAAACTATCTTTCGGAGATATTTTATCTAGAGAATGTCATAATTTTGATATAAAATATCAAAATTTTGATCCAAGATATCATAAAATTAATAAAAAATATTAATTTTATGATATTTTACCTATAAAATATCATAATATTAACTTAAAATATCATAATTTTAATCTAAGAGATTATAATATTATCAAAACTATTTTTAAGAGGTATTTTACCTACAGTATGTCATAATTTTAATATAAAATATCATAAATTTGATCTAAAATATCATAAAATTATCAAAAAATATTAATTTTAAGATATTTTATTTTTTGAATATCATAATATTAATCTAGAATATCATAATTTTGATTTAAAATATCATAATATTATCAAAACTATCTTTGAATGATATTTTATCTACAGAATGTCATAATTTTAATATAGAATATTATAATTTTGATCTAAAATATCATAAAAATATCAAAAAATATATTTAAAAAATATTTTACTTATAAAATATTATAATATTAATCTATAATATCATAATTTTGATTTAAAATATTATAATATTGTCAAAACTATCTTAAGAAGATATTTTACCTATAAGATATCATAATTTTAACCTATAATATCATAGTATCAACTTATATTGTCAAAAATCATCCTAGATAGAAATCATGACATCCTAACTTATTATATAATTTTTCAAAAAATTTTATATGACATGTTGTATTCAAAATTTAAAAAAAAACTCCATTTAAATCTACCAAATGTATTTTTGTTTAGCTACCAAAAGAGTTTCCATAATAAAGGAACTATAAAAAAGTTGTAAGAATCTACAGATGGCATTTAACTCTCTGATGGGTGGGATATATTGCTTGGATGGATAATATTATAGATACTAGCCAATAGCCTCGGACGCACAATTCTTGCTGTAGAATAAATCTCGGACACCCAGATGCTGAGGCCGAAGCTCAATAAAATAAAAAAAAAGAGAGAGAGAAAAGCAACATTCGTAATGTCTAATTAGACTTTAAAATAGTAAAAATACTTCATTTTAGAAGGAAAGAGCATTTTAGTCATGTTTAATTTAAAAAGCAGATTATGACGTGCATTAAATACATTTGACGATGGAATAATACACTGCCTCTATTTTCTTTAAGCCTTCAGACATCCGATTTGATGCGACATCCATCATATCATACCACGAGAGTGCTACGTGGACCAATCAGATAACGCAGTGTGCTTACGTTGGATTTTCTATATCGTATAAAGAATTTTGCAATAATTATATAAGTGTGTATAGATGTGAACAAGTGATTGTATGGACTGTAGGCAGAAATGATTTTTGTATGAATATGTATGGGTGTGTGTAGGTGAACACTTGATATTTGTGATTGTATAGATGTGTATATTTTCTCTATTGTATGGATACTTATATGAATGTGTATGGATGTGTACAAGTGAACACTTGATATTTGTGATTATATGGATGTATATATTTTTCCTATTGCATAGACAAATTAATCACTATTATGATATCTGTTCAAACATATTATCCGATACCATTATTGACTATAAAAAAATCATATCAAGATATTTAAGGCACTAAATAGTAAATATGTCCATTCATGACTTAATAAAACTCATTATATAAAGACTCCAAAAATTTTGATTTCATACATTAAGCCCCAAAAGTTATCAAAAAGAACATTGGGATGCCAAAAGTTTCAAAATATTATAGTTTGTCCTTCCTCTGGTAGCTATATCTATAGAGTAAACTACTTCAGATCCTCGTCTCCAACACTCCACTTCAGTGCTAACAGAGCACCAGTGAATACCATGAAGCAAGTAGACACCATGCCAAACAGATTTTTCTCCCTCTACATTCATGGAGCTCAGCCTCCAGATTTTTATTTTTTCAAATCAGTTTGTTCATGAGGTCTCTTATATGTAGTGATGATGGGAGATCATACTATTGAAAAAGCTCACCTCTTTTTTTATATTAAAAAATTGAAGACATGGGTGAGTTATGTTGGATTTTGGGGTTTAATGCATGCATATGTGTTTCAAAAATTTTATTTTCTAAATATTGCAGTGGAGAATAAGATTAAAATAATTTTAATCTTAATTTTGTATGTATAAAAATATAAAACCACATGATCTATTTCATATGCTGAAATTGATATATGCTGAAATTCAGATTATGATTAAATCACATACCTGTTTCGTATTCTCTTTTTTCAAAACTGGATCTGGAAGAGAAGAGGCTCTCTCTTAGCCGCACAAGTATTTGATTTCTACGAGTATCCACTCGGAATCAGCCTGGAACAATCTTTTTTAATCTGAATTTTGGTTCTCCAAAATTCAGCCCGCTGAATCTGAATGAAGCATGGATCGCGATCAACACTTGATCTTTCTCTTTGATCTTCTTCTTTTCCTCTTCTCTAGAGTTTCTCCTTGCTATGTACTGCTACCAGATATTAGAAACTAGCAAGAAAGAGGCACCTAAACTCCTTTGGGCATGAAACTCCTTGAGACGTGCATCCCAAGGAAGGGGTGTATAGAACACCCAAGAGGAGAGAAAGGGAGAGGAAGAGAGAGCGTGGGGAGAGCCTTTGGGTGTAAGGGGCTGCTAGTTTTGATGCTCTAGGGACCTTAGGAGAGGTCCTTTTAAATAGACATAAGGATTGAATCCTATTCAATCTCATAATACAAGTCCTACTTGCATTAGGATTCCTATGAACTTAAGTTATCCAACTTACATTAGGAAGCCCATTAGGCACCAACAATTGGAGCCCTTGCACCCATAGTTAGATACCTCAAAACACACCCAAGAGATGCCCCATATAAAAATAAAAAGCTCTCTAATCAATGGACACACCTAAGTTGATCAAATCAAGATGGTGCCCCATAATAACTATCAAGGAGATTCATAAGGGACTTACACCCTTAATTTATGTGATCCATAACTTTAGACACCCAATAATTGAAGTCTCATGAATCTTATTCATATAGGTTATTAACAGGTAATCAAGTTAGAATTAACTTATCAAATAAGTAATCTCAATGAAAAAAAGATTTGAGTCCAACTATGTGCTAGCAAGGTTATCATGAACCCAATGGATTTCTCTAAACTCAATTGACACTTTATAAGCTCAATTACTTATTCCAGACCTAATCCCTTTGTTGTGTGACCTTATAGGTTCAATTTTATCTGATAGTGAAACATACAATGATCTCTATCATCGTATCATTGAAACTCTTTTCAATGGATCGAAATAATTTTATTTTAACTTAACAAGGATTGTCGATTCAAAACAATCCTAATGAGCTCTCACAATCCACTAGTGACACCTAGCAGTATATAGTAGCAACCTAGTAGAACTAAAATGAATCTCTGGGTATAGTTAACATGTGATTCAGTCTCTCTATCATGAGTTCTGACTAGATGACAGGTTATGGATAAATTGTCAAACCTTAACATCGGTCATATGATAGATTCAATCAGCTTAAATCCATATGTGATTATATGAAAACTCTTTTCCATCAATCACACTGCTATGGTCATAGACTTAAGGACTTAGCCTCTTAAATCTTATAGGACTACTCCTTTCTGCTGGGATCGATAGATCCTATCTTGATGCATACCCCACTCCTACAGTGGACCAACTGTCGCCAACATCTACTACAAGGGCTCTTTGAGATCCATGTTGATATGTCAGTCAAACTCCAGCAGCCTCACTGTGAGCAGTAGTGTCATCTCAAGTCAAAAGATCAGTCATACAACTGCAGCATCGAGAAAGTCACTAACGAATGAGCAGACATCCATGTGACTTCTCGTGTTGGTCATACTTAGTGCTAGTTGTTCTCTAACAACCACCAGAACTCTCGCTCCAGTGTCTCTACACTGCAGACTCGAGATCCATCTGTCCGAAGAAAGTGATCCGTGCACTGGTCTATCCAGATCAATCACCATCCTCATGATGATCCTATGATCAGGAGCAATTTAGGAATCAACCATCAATGACATATGCCTCAAATTTTTAACTCTTTGAGAATATGTGTCATCATCTTGTTAATCCCTTGGATGATTTATGGACACATAGACATGAATGGTAATATAACTGCCCAATAAGTATAAAATCATGTCCTAGAGATATGAAATGTATCAGTCAGGATTGATTTTTAGGGCATACATCCAACAAATTATAAGTGATGAAAAATCAAAGAGGAATTGGAAGCCTGTTCTCTCAAAAATGGAGCAGCAAAGAACCTTCGATCAAGATTAGCCGTGGTCCATAAAGTCTTCATGGATGCCCTCAACCTACAATCACAATACACCAGTATTTTGGTTGGAGCGTTAGATGAAGGTATGGCTGCTAGTGGTCGAAGCCATTATGGTCTAGATTTTTTTCTCTCTTCAATCTATGCTCTTCTTTCTACCTCCTATATAGTGCCTATTTTTTTGACCCAATCTATGCTCCTTTTTCCCCCTCCCTCTTTTTTTCTACTTCTCTGTAATGGATGGAGAATAAAGAATATAGCCAAAAACAAGGAAATTGATGGTCGCATGGGAGCCACGTAACTCTTTTTTCCTTTCACTTCACTTTATGCCAAAATTAAGAAACTTCAAGAAGGGCACTTATGATATTCATAAGATTTAACCTTATAGATGACCCTCACATTATAGTTTCGAGATCTATTTGATTTTATTTTTTTGGAATCTAATATAAATATAAATAGGTAAAAGAATGTGGTTGTAATTTTTTTCTTACAAAAATTTAGTAGGAAAATATGATATTCAAAGATTTTAATTGTAGAAAGTCAAAGTAGATTTTACTTTTCTGGAAAGAAATAGTATAGAATTTATTTTGTAGAAGTTTGATTATCATATACTTAATTTTCAAAAGTTCTAAACCAGAAAATAATTATGAGAAAATTAATTTACAAAAATTAAAAAAGATTTGGAGGGAACTCGAGAGATTCGAATAAACTTACACAAGATGGGTGTTTGGAAAAATAAGAGTCGATTGAATTTGCCAGGCCCATTATTGCATTACACTTCCATAGTCGTCATCTTAGGTGCAGCATTCTAAATCATCACCAACCCAAAGCTTCAATTTGGGTTGTCGTCATCTTTGATCTACTTTGCTTGGCAAACTTGTGGTTTGGCATTGATATCTACCTTAGGCTGCAGCTCAAACAAGTTGCATCAAGCTGAAGGCAAATCCTAACCCAGCCTAACCTCCATATCTCACAACCCTAACCCTTAGGGTTTCTTGAACCCAATTAAACCCCACCCCTTCCAAAGCTTTGAATTGGATTAGTTGGGTTGGTTAGGGTTGGACCACATTAATCAAGTTAGATCAGGGGATCGATAAACAATTTAAAATAGGAAAAATGTCTTTGATACTTTTTTATATTCATAGTTGTTGGATTAAGGCATCAATCATTTATAAATATCAATAATAGACTTATATAATTTAATAAAGATAAGGATATAATTACATAAATTATACAAATAGCCTATATGAAACATAAATATGAATTTGAAATAATATAAATTAATGTATATACAATGTTAGATCAACCCTATATATCAATGTAAGGTTGAGATTGAGATTGGTTGAAGATCAACCCAAACATAACCCAGTCTAGAGTTGGGTGGGATTTTTAAACTCAAGTCCAACCCAAATTTGTAAAATCGCAACCACACCTTACCCATTGGGCGGGCTTGGCGGAACGTTTCGGGTTGAGCTCAACCCAAGTTGCACAACTACCACTGCCATACGTTCAAAATAAACAAATTCTCATACAAAAAGTGAATCTCGCAGTCACTGTACAAAACAATGACATACAATCAATAGCAAAGTTTTAAAATTCTTGCCGTCTCCTTTTTAACTCTATTGTAAACAATATTGGTCCTCATGAATAATTTCTAAAAGTTTAAGAGGTTTAGACGCCAAAGAGAGTTTTCTCAGAGTACCTTTGAAACTTGTCAGAAATCTTTAGTGCCTAAAGGAAGTTAAAGGGAAGGAGTATGGGATATTTGTTTTGTTCCTGTTTCTATTATGAGATGCTTATATTCTTTTCTACTGCTATGTTTCTTTTTTAACTTGAAAAAAAAAAAAAAGGTGAAGCAAGAAGAATAAATATTTAACAGATGATATTTATCCCATGCAATGTGCACGATTAATTTAATTACAGGTGCAGCTGATATATGACACTGATCCCAAAGAAGGAAGGTGTATTTCATAAATATTACTTTTTATTTATTTTATGGGAAATGATATATATATATATATATATATATATATATATATATATATGACTCAATGGACCTTAGTTTGCAAGACGAAGATGTGAACTGCGCTATGGAGTTTCACGCGGTTGTGCATGCATATGCATGTCCATCATGTATGTGCATGTGCGTATATGTGCATACATGCAGGCATGCACCCTGCATATGTAGTGTGGTGGTGCACCCATCAACTATGCCTCAACAGTATGACAACCAGCTGTGGTTCATTTCTTTTGATCATAAGATCGTCACCGAGCACTATGACTTAAACCACATCCAACACAATTCCCAAGCTCTAATCAAGTCTTCAAGGTACATCTACAACCTTATCCTCTTGCGGCAAACAACAAATCATGGAATCATCAAGGAAGCAGGCCTGTAAATGAGTCCAGCTCAGGTCATGACCAAGCCAAACCCAACAACCCGATCCAACACACAAACGGATGGCTAATAAATGCAAAGATGTTCCAAACCCAACCCAGCCACAAATTGGACATCCGACCCAACAACCCAGCCGTAATAAGAGTTGAAGAATTTCTTTATGTGGTGAGTTGAAGAATTTTTTTATGCACCACAGATAAAAAATTCGATGTAGAGTACACCACCTCATCCGATTGGTCCACGTAGTCATTACTTTCCAACGTGCATTTAATGCCTGCAGATCAGCTTTTTTTGTTTAAAAATTTTGTATGACGAAAATATTCCTACATTTTAAAAAAAATTATAACATCTTGTGACGTAATATAGCCCAGAATATCATAATATTATCTCGGATATCATAATATGATCTCGGATATCATAATATGAAAGGAGTATTTTTGTCCAACCACTTTCCAATGCGTATTTAATACCTGCAGGTCAGTTTTTTCGTTTGAAAATTTTGAATGATGAAAATACTCCTATTCTTTAGAAAAAGATTATAATATCATGTGCATATTATGGATGCATGATGTCATAATATGAATATAGAATATCATAATTTTTTTAAAAAATAGAAATATTTTCGTCATACAAAATTTTTAAACGAAAAAATCGATCTGCAGACATCAAATGTGCGTTGGAAAGTGATGAATATATAGACCAATCAGACAAGACGGTGCACTCCATGTTGGATTTTCTACATCGCCTACAGTGCACAAAATTTCGCATAAGAGTTGAACAGACAATAATTACATACCTTCACTTTTAAGAGTTCGCTTTTAAGAGGTTGGAATATAATTACATATCTTCAACCTTCCGAATGCAAGATTTTAGGCACCAATGACAAGAAGCATGTCCTATTTCCACAAAAGTAATTCAAAAGATGCGTGACGTTTTGTCTGAAATCATCATTGAAGATGGCAAAGCCTAAAAACATGAACTCTAGAGTAATTCTATGATACAATTTCATAGGATTAAGGGAATATTAAAGTAAATCTTCCCTTCATTGCAGGAAGAAAATGCGTACAGATGCCCCTCAAAAGGAATTTCTTCATAACATAGACAAATGCAAACAGAATTATAAAGTTCTACTGGCAATCAAGTTAATCTGAGTAAATTTGATGACAACCCTGTTTATAAGCTTGTTTTTTAGGGTTACTCTGGACCACTAGCCACAGCTGGAGAAGTGGTTTTTGGAGTAATAATCATCAACATGTTCAATTTATCGACTGAACCTAAATGATGCAGTTCATGTTCCCCAACTTGCAGTCATGCAAGTAGTTCTGATGCAAACTGTTGGGCACAGGCAAGATAATTGTGAAGTTAATGAAAACAAATGCTTGGCAAAGTAGTTTCATAAGAAATAATATGTGCCGTCAAATACATCTCCTTGCTGCTTGGCTTGTGCACTCATCTCATTTTTCAACTCGAGGCTCTTCCAAAAGAAATGGCCAAGTGGGATAATGTAAAGTCTCAAGTAAGCCAATAAAAAGGAATCCATCAAAGGATGGTTATAGACATTCAAATGAAGCAACAACATAAAAAATTTCAAGCTGATATGAAACAAAATACTGTTTTACTCAGTCATCATTCTAGGATTCTAGTCAGGTTTTCAAGACCTTATATATGTAACCATTGAAGTAAAATATCTAATGCAGATGCATAGCTAGCCTCTCCCACTTGAAGTACTGAATTTTTTCAGCAGCTTGTTTTGCTTAGGAGCAAGCTCATCTCTATCTTAATATATTGCTGGTTTTAACAGCTTACCTATATCTTTTGTCCACTCCAAAGTGCACCAAATTAAGCAGTGAGAATGGTGGAAGAGGCTATGAAGTAACTGGATTTACATGACTGAAATTCCAAGTTCAATTACATACTATGACACAGACAGGGTTAACAGCTGATCAACCCAACCAGTTACCATGTATCCATGTTCGATCCCGTTAACTGCAGTGAATTTTCGCAAACCATATTTACTTCTAAAGTTCATTATTCAATCTTAACTTGAACTTTCAGATCAATGATAGATTTATGAGTCCTTTTAAGTAAACAAATATCTTTAGAAGAATTAAAAAAGAATGTTTTGAATGGACATTAACAAGTTATTTAGTATTAGAAAAGAATTAAAACAGTGGTCAAACATAAGGAGAATAATACATCTATGCGCCTGAACGGTCCTTGTGTCTTTATCAGTAAAATATCAGAATGACCTTAAATAAAGACATTTCTACGTTTCATGACTTCATTTCTACATAAGAGAGGAGCATAATATGAATGGCATTTTGGGCACAAAAAGCAGACATGTTGCTTTCTTGTTTGATTAGCAGCCATGTGTTGCCAGACAACAAGTATCATAATCATGTCAAGCAAGGGAGCCAACCAAAAGGAAGGAACTGCGGCATCTTCTCAGAAACATAATCTGGCATATTGACCTTAGTATAAACCAAACAGTTTGTAAGGGCCTGCATAAAACTAGTTCAGTTTTTGTTGCATGACACCCAAGAATGTTTCTAAAACGGCAGAATTTTCTAGTATCAATGCCAGAACATTGATCAAATTTGAAGCCTGTGAGAATGAACTAAATACCGATAAGCCCTGAGACAAGCAAATGAAGAATTGAAGCCATTCCAAGTCACATCACCATGATATAGATGTATGACAAGAAGTTAGGAACACTTGAAGCAGCATTAGGCAAATATCTAGCCTGATATACCTGTCATATATTACATTTTTGTGTGATTCTTGAAAGGATATCCCAGATGTAGATGTCCAAAACTAGAAACTACAGCTTAGATAAGGATCCAATTAGAATGTTTCTTAGGATGAGAAGTGCATAAACTAACTTGATCCATAACAAGATACATATATGGCTTTCAAGCAACCAATGAACCTAAGCTAGACTCTTTCCTAAGGATGAAAGAATCAAGATATGAGACAGGCAATGGAAGGATGCTACTCTCAATGGCCGTCTAGATTATAAAACAACCTCAAACATGTAGATATAAAATGAAAAACAAAAAATAGAAATCTGCACCAGGGAACAAAACACCAAGATCTATTTCATGAAGATTCTGGAGATCTGTATAAATCCAAAAAATTAGGGGTATAAGCCTCTAACATATATAAGACTTTAACTTATCCTAGTCCTTAATTAATAGCAATACAAAGTGGATCCCACCATCATTAAAATTGTCAACTAAAACAATGAAAGAATTGCTGACTTGGCATGTTTAACAATTTTCATTGTGTGAGAACCTATATCCATGTGTTCCAATCTTCATGCATGGCCTCTTGAAGCAGCACTCTTTCTTTATTTTCATAATCTGATTTGCATTATTTCTTTCTTATATAACTCTCTCTTGATCTCTTAAAAAATTTCCTCCTGATCTCCCATTTGAAAGTTGTTGCAAATTGCAAAGATTTTGATCTGCTCCAGCCAGTCCTCTGGGATATGAAAACCAACTACTTGGCAATGCAATGACCTTGAGGTTGTGTAGACCAGGATCCATCATTGATCAGGGGTGCATATGATAACCATGCCAATCCAACTTTATTTTCTTGAATAATAACAGTCCAAAAATCCTTGAGTCACCTCAAATCCACATATACATGATTAATGATTATTCGGGCATTCTAGCCTCCTACTAACATGAACACTCCAAGAAATCTTAACAAAATTTCTCTTTTCACAAATCAGATTCACATTCTCAAGGAACAGCTCCACCTCCTCATGGTTGTGTAACTAGCAGCATCCACTCGTCTATTCATGTGAAGGCTTCTGATACATGGGAAAAATAATCACAATATTTTTGTACAGTAGGGAGATGCTTTCATCTTCTTACCATATTTCCACCATGCAATTTCTCAAGATTATTTATTAAAAGATGATGAAGATTCAGAAGTTATGATTTGAAATGGAGAAATAATTCCTTCAACTGTCCAATATAACTTCAGTGAAGAAGCTATCGTGGATTATAAATATTAATGATATTTTGATAGACTTTGAGGATGATTAAGTTTGAATGTTCACTTTGTTTGATTTTGCTAGTCACACCTTTGGTTAGAATAAGCTGGGATCTCATGGCATGACATTTTTCTGTGAATTACTCTAGCAAGGAAGCTTGTTATTTCCTTTTTGTTGCTATCCAAGACTTCCATCCAAGTTCCAGCCAGTTTGCCTAATTACAAATATGCATTGGCTAATCAAAGTAGCTTACAATGTTCACTCCAAAGAACATTACTAAATAACTTGTGTTCTTTCATGAAGTCACATATTAGGTTTCCTATTCAGTTTAGTAAACATAAATTGATAATACAATTACAACCTAATCTTTTAACAATAACCAATCTTTATATTGGATAACTTAAAATAACCAGAAGGTAGTTTCACGCTTCAGCATATTCCTAATGAATCTCTAAGAGTGAGTGCATGAATACAGTGGCCACACTACAAATAGTTGAATAAGGCCACCACAGACACCATTACACTAGATCAAGAGGAAGTTCTAATAAAGCATTTAACACGTAGAGCACAATCTTAATTTAAATTGTGGAGTGTTCAGCTCATGGATATAAATAATAACATCCAAAACTTACTCCTTTCAGATCCCTGATTTAAAACATGCAACATTAGATATTAGCATATCCTGATTCTTCTGGGGTTTTTGCAACAATTGAAACAGCATGGAGTCCAGATTTCAGCTCATCAGCTAACAGATCATATACCATTCGGTGGCGTTTTATAAGGCTCTGCCCGGTAAACTTTGGAGAAACCACTTTGATGTTAAAATGGGTCTCATTTGCATCTCCTTTGACACCCGCATGACCAGCATGCTGATAAGAAACATCTTGAATTTCTAAAGTACTGGCTTCCAAGGCAGATTGCAGTTTTTGCTTGATTCTATTGGCTCGTGAACCCATCTTTTCTTCCAAGCACGACCTAGAATACACCAAATAGATCATATGAAGGGGTAAATTAGGACCAATTGATTTCTTTGGTGATTGACTAAACATCATTCAAATTGTATGAAAAATTTCCATAACTTATATGACACATAATACATATATTGTTGTATTTTGTCTCCAGAATTATCCCTTGTAAAAATATGGAACCATTTAATTCAAATTCATTCGTAATAAAGAACATACAGTAATAGCCATTTGTAGACTTCTTGAATGATCAAAACACCTTTTCATCTAAAAACAATAGAAAAGCTGAACAAGGAAAAAGATAAGGCACAAGAAAAGAAAGATCATATATTTTTTTTTTTGAACAACAATATTGCTCCTAACCCCACTTGCCACTAGTACAATGTAAGATTCTTCAATATTATAAAGAAGTATTTTGTTTGTCTAATAGCATATTAGGAATCACTAATATAGCACATATAAATAAGAAGTATATCTATGATTACTGAAAACAATATAGAAAAAGGACAAGCAACCAATGGACCAAACAAGCATATCTACATCTCATGATGGCTGACCCACAAAACACTGTAAGTAAATCCATTTGAATTGAAAAGCCATGCACAAGCTATGGAGGTGGGTCAAATGTATGCTCTGCAACTAAACCATATACAAGGCACATCTTAAGATCTTCATGATGGATCTCTTCCAGGGGAACAACAAAAGATGAATAAATTTGTTTCACTTGACTGGGAAATTTTGCACAATAACTGACAGTAAACCTCCTGAATTCTCCCACACTCCATTTATCAGATTGATCACCATAAGATCTAACAAATACTCTCACATTTTTAAGAACACAAAAGAGGGAAGAGGAAGCATAAGGGCAAAAAACATTGCTGCAAAACCATTTTACCGATCTTCTAAAAATGCCTAAGCCACCTTAAAAAAAAAAAAGTGAAAGAAAAAATAATTCTTTTATTATAAGCATTTAAAACTATCAATTCTGTGAAAAAAAAAAATCCATCTTATCAGAGCTCTCGGTTTAAGACAGAGATAAAAGAAGTGCAAAAATTAGAAGAGGAACTGCATTTATCAATCTGTTAAAAATAAAATTCCATCAAAAAATAAAACAATTTACTCGAGAAAGATGAAATCATGACCATATTTACTTGCTAAACAAGAAAATTGGATATTTAATCAGAATAAAAAAACACAACGCATTACCTCTCTATTGACTTGTTTAAGGATCAGAGAAACAGACCATATAGAACATAATAATAAGCTTAGGAAGGCTAAAAGATATGTCAAAGGAGAATAAAGATCACATTTTCAGTAAAAATATTATCCTAAGCCCAAATACATGTAGGATTCTTCATATCTTATAACGCGGTTATATATATACATATATGGACAAGCAATCATCGAAGAAAACATATGACCAAGTAACAGCTACCTCCAAAATTGTTGGTTCAGTAGTCCACATAACAACATTATTTTGAACAAAAACTAAAGAAATCATTTAGTTTTATAGATTTTAGTCGAGAAACACAATTAAATCTCTTGAGAACATAAACCATACTCCAGCCATTTGAAATAGCCCAAGTAATGATCTGCCAATAAGTCCCATACAAGGTGCATGTCTAAAGTCCCAGTGGTATATATCTTTCCCTAGAGTTCACCTTTCCTCTGTTAATAGATCGATCATCATAAAATCTAATCGCTTTATTCAGATATCTAAAACTCAAAGAGGAGAGGAGACATGACGGCGGGGGAAACAAAAACAACGACAACAAAAAGGGATCCCTTCATCATATAGTTCAATCTTCTACCATCCAAGCTTCGATAACAAGGGGGAAAAGGGAGTAAACTCGAACACTGCTGCCTTTGGTTCATTAAAGTCGGAATCAGATCCTATTCTATCATTAAAACTACTATGGATTTGGTTGGTCCGTTTTTTAATGCATAGTTTAGATATGGCAAAGCCCATAGATCACATAATTTCTTCAAACAAAGAAAGGAAAAATGAAAAAGAAAAAACGAATGAGAGAAACATAAAACTTACAGTTAGAAGGAGATTGAGGATTCCAGCAAGGAAGGGATAAAAGAGGGGAAGCCGGATCGCAGACTGAAATATCTAAACAAAACATGATTTCGTCAATAAAATAAACAAAAAAGTTTTTTTTTGTGGGGGGGCCGGGGTGGGGGTGGGGGGAGGGATAGCCTTTTGTTTGGTAAAAATTTGGGGGATAGTCTTCAAAGAATAATTAGAATTTTAATTTAACAAATGATCTTCCGATGGTTTTCCAATAGATAACTGAATTTATTTTTTTAATATTTAAAATTGTTTTCTTATATTTTCTTTTTGTTAAAGTTAGCAATAAAATTTTTAATTACTAAAAATTGATTTTTTGAAGATTTTGATTTTGATAGTGTGTGAAGGGAACATAGAATTTCAAGATTTAAATATTTAAAATAATTTTTCTCTTTTAATAAATTTAAAATATTTAAAAATATTTTTTTGAATATTTACATTTATTTTTTTCTGAATGAATTATAAATTAAATTTTTAAGTTTTTCATAAAATATTTAAAATAATTTTGCTCTTTTACTAAATTCAAATTATTTTAAAACTATTTTTTATAAATTTTTTAAATATTTAAATTTATTTTCTTATTATGAATGAATAAATTATAAATTAATTTTTTTTTATTAAATACTTTTAAATTCTGCGGTGAACGTGGATCGAACAAGCGATCCTCAGATCTTCAGTCTGACACTCTCCCAACTGAGCTATCCCGGCATGCAGTTGAAAATGTTAAAACTTCTAATTAAGCTTTGTTGGTTAGCAACCAATGTGCATTGAAGTCAAGTCACACCCAGCGACCCAAACTCTGCAGTTTCGTAAGCAAATATTCAAAATTTAGATTAGCCATTTGATACCGGGCACAATGCAAGTAGTCCTGACCATAGCCTAGTGATTTGATAAGCTTAATCCAAGCCACCTAGCAAGGGCTGAACCCAAGATTAATTGCCACTCAAGTGGTTTCACTTAAGATATATGGTTCAACTTTCAACTTGTCAAACCAAATCCTAGACTCCAAATTTTATTAATGAGTTTTTTGAATGATAATATTGTCTTTTACTCTAGCAGGGTGGATGTTGTCTACCTTTCAACATCCCAAGACTTTATAAACGAAATATATTTAATTAATTATCTAATTATTAATTATTTTGGTTATCTATCAAATTGATCCAAACTTAAAAGGGCCGGTTTTATGGATGTATAGATCAACATTTTCCTACCCTAACCAATTAGAGTATGAGGTTCTATTTTTCTTGACCACACCTAGAATTATTCTCATTAAACTAAGCAGGAGTCATATAAATTGCCAACCTGAGGCTATACTTTGGTGGTTTTTTCTTCTTTACACATGAAAACATCATTATATAACAATAAGCACCCCGCGTCTTCATATGTAAATTTAAAGTCATTTTGGCTCTAACTGTAGTCACAACAAGGAGCGTGAAATATGTAACATAAATTATATGTAAGACAAATACTAGCAGCCAACTTATTTCACTGATTAGACTTGAAACGCCAGATTCATGTAACCAATTGAATGGGTCAATGTGTCTTGTGGGCCCAAAGATATTTTTGTTTGATGTTCCCATGCCGGTTTACAAAGAGACAAGTGCCTGGAGCTTACTAGCCGATTTGAGTTGTACCCTGTAGCAAAGGATGTGGTCACCTTGTTGACCAGGTCAACTCACGTCCTCTAATTAATGAGAACCTAGCATCAAAAATTTAGGGAACGCATAATAGCTTGAGCCAAATTTCTTGACCAAATTGGTCAACTTAAACTAAGCACTGATCAATTGAAACCAGCGATTTAGTTTTGCACCATAAAAAACTACAACTCTGGATAGCTACCATATCATCCACTTTAGAGATAGTCGTCTGCCACTCATGCCAGTGATGTGCAATGTTTGGAACCCAAAGTCATCCTCTCTATTCCTAAAATGAGATGATAGCCGCTCATCTACTAGATGGATGATTGGGTAATTATTTAGGATTGTAAATTCTCTACGGTGCACCACAATGGAGAGAAAGTAGTAAATAGATTATTATCTTTTTTTTTTCTTCAAAAAAAAAACTTTGCCATCTTTTTTCATAGATGAATAAAAGGAATACCATATTAAAGAGTTCTATTAAGGCAAACTAATGGAGTGGAAGGATCCTAGAGTAAGTAAGAAAAGAAATTAAGTCATAGGGTATTCTAGACAACTTTGTTAGGATAATCAAAACTTATTTCTATGATATTTTGATTAATTTTTTTTGGATACTTTAGACACTTCATTAAAAATGATCAAAATCGCATCTATTAACTTTTGGGAGTACCATAGATCAATTAAATTTTTCACATCCTGATTCTTATATATCAACCACGCTTAACTAAGAAATCTTGATTCTTTCCAAAATTTCCTCACCTCCTTCAACTCAGATAAACCAAAATCTCGTTTCATCTCGGTATCACTCATCTACTAAGATAGCTTATGTTTTAGAGCTTAAAACCTTAGGTGTAGGCTGCATGCTCAACTAATGGGATTTTGTCGCATCATAATATTGGGTTTTGATAGGTGCCATGCATGCAAAAATTTTAAAATTATTTTGAACACGCAGCGAAAGTTAGATTAAAACTACTTTTAATCTATGCATGCATATATCTAATCTTATCTCTACAGATCTAGTTCATATAATGAAAATAAAATGATCATGCATCTGATTTCAAAAATATAATTTAATTGATGATCGGATCACCTACCTAAATTGCTAAACTTCTTCTTCAGATTCAGATCTGAGGATGTCTACAGATTCTGTTGAAAGCCACACACAAGTCCAGCCTCTACAGGTATCTATATGGGGCTGAAGCAAATCGAAAGCTCTAAAAATCATTGAAGTGCTATCTCTCTTTCAAATTTCTGCTTCGCTAGTCTGGATCTAATCTTCTTCTTTGACCGTCATAAAAGAAGATCTGAGGATTTATGCGTGCACTGTCGTTGCACAGCACTGGAGGAAGTAGAGAGGCAATGGGGAACTCCTTCTCCTTCTCTTTTTCTATCCTTTTTTTGATCTCTCCCTCGTTGATCTCTCTTTCTATGTGGCCGACCAGAAGGGGGGAGTTTTGGGTGTGTGGATAATGGAAGGAGGGGGCAGCATAGATGAATCAGTAATCTAACTTGTGATGTTATTATTACCATGCTCAAAAACTCTATCTTTTTTATAGATGTGGTCAAGGGGATTAGATAGAGTTCCACTAAATTTAAACTCTTATCAGATAAAAAGTTCAAATTTAGATTGAACTAATCCAATCCCATGTAGCAAGAAGAGAGAGAAGCCCAGAGAAGAGGTTGGCATCCTCTCTTCTCATTTTACGCACTCCAAAGGAGGGGGCACGCTACTATGAGAGGAGAGAGAGAGTCCCAATAAAATTGAAACTCTTACATCCTTATCCAATTAGGCTCAATTTGGACTCAATTTGATTCGAATCCAACTCGAATTCTATTCAAGCTCGATTCATTTTAGACAGTCCCAATCTAATTAGAACTTAAATCCAAAATCCAGATATCTAATTAGACTCAATTAAGTCAAGTCCAAATAAATTAAATCTGATTTAATTATTTAGGACTTGATCTCTAACTTGATCTCATCAAATTGGATTATAGCAATTGTAATTAGGTCCTTCCTTGCTAACTATTAGTTAATCCTATATTTGTAACTTTTACAAATTGATCCAAATTATTAATCACATTGATAATTTGATCATGATCCAACCATTTGATCTGATCAAACTCCTTTTGTGTGTGATCCCATAGGTTCTATTATGTCTGGTAATGAGATATACTATGATTTTCATCATAGTATCATCGAAACATCTTTCAATGGATGGAAATATTTCCAACTCTCATCCATCGAAGATCATCAATCTAGAATGATCTTAGTGAGCCCTCACAATCCACTAGTGATGTCTCACAGCATGTGATGGCAACCCAATAGAATAAAATAATTAGAACCCCTAGGTGTAGTTACTGTATAATTCAATTTCTCTATCTTGAGTTCCAACAAGATGGAGATTATAGAAACTCGTCAAATCCCAACACCTGTCATATAAAAAATTTGATTAGCTCAAATTCAAATCGTGATATTGATGAAAACTTGTTTCCATCGATCATCTTGCTGTGGTCATAAACTCAAGGACTCAGTCTCTCAAATCCTACAGAACTACTCCTTATCTACTAAAGTCAATAGATTTCATCTAAACATGCATCCTATTCCTATAATGAACCTACAGTAGCTAACATACACTACAAAGATCCAAATGGCTAAGAAATCATATTTATGTGCAATCAAATTACAGCAACCCCACTATAAGCAGTTGAGGTACCATAGGTTAAAGAACTACTCATACCACTATAGCATCAAGAAGATCTGATGAGTGAATAGACATCCATGTAATTTCTCATTTGGTCATGCTCAGTACCAATATTCTCTAACAACTGTCCGCACTCTCGCTTAGTGTCTTTACACCATAGACTAGAGACTCGTCTATCCCAAAGAAAGTGATTCGTGCGTCAATCTAATCAGATCAGTCATCGTTCCCATAATATCCATCGATCGAAAGTATTTTAAAATTAATCATATATATTTCTAAGTCTCACTCTTGAGAATATGTACCTTTAAAGTATTAATTCTTAGAACGATTCTTTGACACATGAAACAAGAATGAAAAAAAAAATCTAATTTATTGATAAATCAATATTTAAGTATAAATATATGTCTTAAAATTATTATAACATGCCTGTCAGATTGACTTCTAAGATATACATCTAACACATAATACATGACAATCTAATGCAACAAAATAACAGCCTTGGCGGTGTCCTCTGTTTTTTTTTTTTTTTTTTTTTAAACGGTGGTGTCCTTTGGTTGATGACTTTATGTTCATTGTGCATCCTCTGGAAGCAAATACTAACTAATAGTCCAAAGATACTACCAACTTGTGGAGAGGTGATGCTGACGACCTGAAGCATACACAGCCTACGAAATATTCGAAGATCACTCTTTTCTCTACCATCCCATGCGTACCAGATACTTGCTGGCTATCAGTCTGCAGTGGAGGCAATCTATAACCAGATTCTCCAAAGACCAACTGGAAGGAACCAAGCCCACAGAGTCAAAAGAAATTAATGTAGCAACAAAGTAAAGGTCAAGTTTATGGTTGGCAAATTGACTCCTGCTATTCTCAAACTCGCCTCCTTTGACTTAGCTACATGTTTCATGGGTCACTTGTTGAAAGCAATGGTAGCTAACATGACACCGAAAGTCCTATTACTTCTTAACAAAAGCCTCACTACAAGAGCTGTGGTACCTTGATAGACTGCAAACCTAGTCCAGTGCATCGTCTATGCGTTGATAGATGATAGGTTTCAATTGCTTGATAACAACAGTATAAATATTAAAGCTAACAAAATTCAGTTAAGGAGAAAATATTACCATCCACCAATTATACAACAGAAATAGTCCATCAAAATGTCAGCTAGTATGAACGGGTGCACAAAATTTGACAGCCAACAAAGTAAAGAAAATCTTCTTCGCAAGATATATGTACCATTTGTTTTTCTTATCCAAGCAGGTCAATTACTTCAACTCCTTTCATGGCATAGAGGTCTTGAAGCACAATTAGTGATATTCACTCTAACTCAATCAAAATAGCTGCAAAAATTATGGAGTGATGAATCACTTCCCTATTATAATAATTCGAGTAAGTATAAGGTTACACTTCCGCAATAAAAGGAAAAAACAAAGGGAAAGGCAAAAAACTCAGGGTGCTATCCAATTCAACAGTAAAAAGTTACCATTTGGATTAAAGGTAACCATTAGATCATTAAACTCAGCAGCACAGTTATTGGAACATACTGAGATCAAGTGATACAAATGCACAAATGTCACTCGGCAACTGCTTCTGTGAAGAAATTTGCACGAAAAACAGGATGAAGCATGTCCTAGGCCTACATAATTTCTATGAGAAGAATACGGTTCACCATCCATTAGGGTCAACAAATGTGACCATGGACTGATTGACAATTGAACTTTAGAAAAATGTTTGTGGGCCCAGAGTTCATGCCCATAAGAAATATGTAGACATCTATTCAAGTCCAATTGGCTCTCCCAGCAGTTGGGAACCAAGCAAAGAATATGCAACAATTTCCCAGCCATAAATGATACATGAAGCACTTTGGTTCATGTTTGGATACTGCTGTTTTAGGGAAAGAATAATTGGATCAAAATCTCATGGTCTTTTTTTTATATATATATTCCCAAAAAGTTCCCAAAAACAAAAAAAATTGTGATCTACAACAAAAATCAAGAGGATGAATCAATTAAACCTAAATACCAAACATAGGCTCCACTACAAGAAAATGATGATGATGATGATGAGTTTTCCTTTTTTGGTAATGCACAGAGACAAAAGAAGAGAAAATATAGACTTGTATTCACACTAATTAAGCAAACATGAGATACTGAAAACAAAAACAAGTTCAGCAGCAAAAAACAACTACACTCTTTATTTGCACTCATACAACCAAACAATCCAGAATTACATACAGAAACCCCATTATTTCCATGCTGATAAACCCCAAAGAAATCTGGCTTAGAATGCAGATGGAGCTTTGAAAATGGAGAACGTACTGACCCAAAACCTACTAAATCCCCCACACCAACATACGGATAGATTGATTTAAATAGAAACGGAATAATATCTTCCCCAGCAGCAGTCACCAAGCAAAGCTCCCAAGCCCTCCCTCCATCTACTTCTTTGAGGTTGCATAGAAGAGAATTCAATCCATACACTCCACACTCAACTCCTAATCAAAACCTCATCTTTTCACTCTCTGTTCTTGTGGATTAAGTTCACCATTGCATTGAATGCTTTCAAGAACTCGAGATTGAATCCATATCCTTCTACCCTTGCAGTGCCCCCAGAATCTTTAGTTCGATTAAGAAAGGAGGATAAGAGGGGGGTGGCGAGGCACAAATCAAAGAAAGAGCGAACGGGAAAGAAATAAAATCCTAACTACGTCATTCCAAGTCCACAAGCCCTTTTTTTTTTCTTTTAATGGAAACCTAAAACCCTAGCTCTCCAAAACACCGGAACTATCAGCGAGGCTCGTCCTCTCTCCTGCCCGCCGCCGCTGCTGCGGCGGCCGCGGCGGCAGCCGGCGTGCCCGATAAGGAGGCGAGCAGGTTGAGGTGACCCTGCGCCATGGGGAGGTAGTTCCCGACCCTCGCCGCCGAAGCCTCCCCAACCGGCTGCGCGGCGAGGGCGGCGGCGGCGGCGAACCTTCCGGAGAGCGACGCCTGAGGCACGACCATCTCCGGCGCCGCGAAGCTCCACACCTGCCCAAAGTCCGACCGCGCCGGCACGGCCCAGAACCCACCGGCCGCTCCGAGCCCGGCGCCGCCGGCGTCGTCCTTGCCGGCGGCGGAGTCGTCGTCGGGTCGGAGGCGCTTGCCAAGGATGAAGGGAGCAGGGGCGAGGGGCTGCGGGAGGAGGTGTTGGGCAGCGCCGCCGGTGGCGGCGGAGGCTGAGGAATGGGGTTTGAGGTCGAGGGGGGCGGAGGAGGAGGTGGAGGCGGAGGAGGAGTGGCGGAGGGAGACGGTGAGGGTGGAGAAGGAGGCGGGAGTGGTGCCGGTGCCTGTGGCGGCGATGATGGAGGGCTCGGCCTGGCGGAGTAGCCACTCGATGGTCTGCCCGTCGGACTTGTGGCCAAGCTCGCGTGTCAACTGGAAGACGCGGGCGGCGCAGATGATCGGCATCCGGATCCGGCGCCCGCGTCCGTCAACCTTACTGTGCCGGTCCTTCGACGGTGCCTTCTTCACGAGCATCGAGTTTCCGGCGCCGGCTCCGTTGCCGTTGCTCCCGGCTGCCGATGCTGTAATCTGTGGTTGGCGCTGGTGCGAGTGGTCCGTCAGGGGGCCGCCGTTGGCCCCGCCGTCAGCTCCGCCCATGGCCCGCGGGTCAATAGAATAGAATAGAGTAGAATAGAAAATAGAGTGGAAGGTACCAACAGCGCGAGAGCGAGAGATGAGGGAAATATGAATTGGAGGAGGGAAGGGTGAAGAGGGAAAGGAGCAAAGGGGCCTAATGATTGAGAGGCAGGAGCGGGTGGAGGCAGAGGTAAGAGCACATGGGTGGTGGGACCCACCTCTCGCTTCCCCTCCTCCTCCTATGATCCACGGCCACGACACGGAGCCAAAAAGAGAAGGGAGAAAGTCGTTTCATTCCGGAACTGCCCACGCATTCACCGCATCAATGACGTTTCTGCCACCGGAGCCAGGTCAGGATTCCTTGGAGCCCGTCCAGTTACAGTCACTCTCGGTGACTGAGGGAGAACTGCTAAAATTAGATTGAGACGGAGTAGTAGTGGTAGTTCAGGTTGGTGGGATGAGTCTGAGTCCGGGTGTGAGGAGGTCATGGAGATGGTAAACCTGGACCAGTTCCGGATATGGATATCCGGTCGCTTTCGATGTCTGGTGGGGGCTCAGTGGTCCAGATCCGATACAGATACGGACCGAGGTGGGAACAATGCATCGCACCCACCAACACCCAACACCAACTTTATTGCTCTCTCTCTCTATTTCTCCTGTTCTCCATGGACCACCACTACCAGATCCTGGGAGGCAACACAGTAAAACGCTGAAGAAGAAATATCAAACAATCGCGTGAAGTAGCAGTACTGTACTTATCTCTCGTAGTTAAATTGTGCAGGTAAGTTCACGGGCGGGTGATAAGACCTGGAAGAGAGAAAGCTGGAAGCTCGCTAGGGAAAACAAAGGCCCTTGCCTGGCCTAATATTTACGAGAATGCATTACTTTCCGGCAAACCTCGGTAAATTTCCGGTTCCGGTACCACATGACGGGTAGAATCGTGGAATGAGAAAGATCCGGAAGAATTGGATAAGGAGCAGCGGAGGGCCATTTATTGCGATCCAGAAGGGAGAGAAAGTGACCTCTTATAGGAGGAGAGAGAGAGATACACTGCTGTGGACTGACACGTGTTCAACAAAAACACATGCTATCCTCTTTATTTACAGTAAAAAAAAAGAACGTCAGATATGGCTCTCCTTCTTTTTGAAGTGTTGGAGCCTTGAAACTGTCACAGAGATCAGCGCCCAAAAAAAAAAAAAGTTGTTTCGGATTTGATGCCATGCCGAGAAACTGGTGTCCTTTTCTCCGGCTATTCTGACGCCATGCAGCAACAGCACTCGCCACCAGTGAAAGGATCTACTCCCTCTCAGTAACTTTAATCCTTGCATCGCATGCAGCGGTTTATCAACATCTGTCGAAGATACGGAGGTGAGTTCACGAAGAAATGCTCGGATCTGGCGGAGTAGTGGAAATTGCCATCGCTTTTTGAGAGATCGACGGAAATGAGGCTGGGTGGTGGGCTACGGAGCGTGGCTGTCTCCCCACGCCCGGAATGCAGTGAAAAGGTGGCCGGTAAATTCTTTCAGGCCGTGGTACGTTAACTCGCGGAGAACTTTAAACGCTCCGGGTTTCGGCGTGGTAAATTATTTTTGATTTGTACGGTTCACAAATTCTTTGCTAGATATTTTTAATAAAATAATCAAAATTTATTCACAAACGTTATTGTTTATTTACAAGTTTGCTCACGACCAATTTAATGATGTAAGCTTTCAAGTCTTTTTCTTCTAGCAATTATCATCTATTCCATGGTCACAGAGGTTTCAAATCTTAGGTCTGGCCTGACGTGGCATATTGTTATTAAAATCCGATCCAACTAGCTAGGGTCATCTCGAGAGCACGGTTCAATCCATAATAATGAAATACGGTTATTTTGAAATCACATATTTATATATAAAAAAAATAAAAAAATACATGAAAATTAGCTTTGATGGAATCCTTCAATACCAAGTCAAATCAAATTTTAGAATAACAATAAAAAAAATAATAAATAATTAAAGTGATATTATCTTGTTCTAATTGGTATTTGATTGAACCGGAGATGATCGGCTGAATCAGATATTGTTGGTACCTAACCGATATAGAGATGCTCAGTTTGGATCGAATTTGATCAGTATTGAGTCGAACTGGAGATGGTCGGATCTAGTTAGCATCTGATCAATGTAGAGATAGCCGACCACAGCATCTGATCTAGTTGGTATTTGGTCAATCCAAAGATGATCAAATCTGATCAGCATCTCACCGATTTAGAGATGATCCATTTCGGATTCTGATCTGATCGATATCAGATTGATTTGGACATGATTTTGTCTCGCTGTGGGGATACCATAGTGGGTGTTGACGGTAAAATCGATGTAGTTGATGCCGATGCTAGTAACGATGAAGTAATCTAGGTAAAAAATGACATTGAGGATGGTGGCATCAAAAGTGATAAGGCCGAGCACGGTCGTAGGCAGTGGCAGCCCGGGTGTTGGTGGAACCAGAGTTGAGGGCCTTGGTTATCTTTGCTTTTCCTCTCCTTGATAACCGTGAGTGTTCTCCTATTAGGGAGTGAGTTTATCAAGTTCACCAATAGTATATTCCCAAGCAGCCCGATCACAAGCTTGCTGATCTTCATGTGGGCAATCATCTCCATTGAGCAACGAGTCCTCCAATAGGTTCACAGTTCTTATCTCCCAACTGCAAATCAAAACATGGGGCAGGAGCTTCTCCAATTTGTCATGCTATATAACATCGTCCATAACATGAAACTTTTAGAGGAAGGTGCTATGATCCTGTATGGAAGAGATGCCCGATGCATCAATGTTTGGATTGACCATGAGAGTGGAGGCTTGAAACTTGAAAGAGGTGGGGGGGTGGGGGGGGGGGGAGGTTTGTTGCGGTGGGGTGGTGAGCTCTTTCTTCAGATTGCATGGATCTTTCCCCTTTTTTCCATTGCAAGGTGCATGTTGTCCTTTAAATAGAATAGATTAAAGGGTGCGGGCATGAGCATGGGAGAGGGACGTGGGCATTTAGAGAAAAATGTGGGCTTATGGCATGAAAAAAAGATGAAAAATCATCATACTATATCATATGCCTCCCACTTTCAAGTCTGAGTTGGAGAACATTGGGCATTTAGAGAAGGACATGGGTTTGTGGATGTTGGAGAAAGATGAAAAGTTATCATACCATATTATATACCCCACACTTCCGAGCCTGAGTCATTTTCTCCAACTTAGATGAAGGAAGTACTTAAATTGGCCTATTTCATGATTAAAATTCTTCAAGTGTTATTGACAATAATTTTGGTGGTGCCCATCCTTATTACACTCGTATTTGAGGTTGGTATATTTCTAAGCTCGTATTTTAGATGTTCCCACCAAGACTGGGAAGTCTCCACCTTATGTTAGGATTTGGAGGTTCTGGTCGGAGTTGGGATATTTACATTCGATTAGCTGGAGCTAAGGCCTGTGCTAGAGCCGGAGCTCATATTTTGGAGATCCCAGCTGAAGTTGAGGTATTTCCAGTCAATTGGCTAGAGATAGAACTGGAGCTAGAGCTTATATTTTGGAGATTCCAATGGGAGCCAGAGCCAGAGCTCGTATTTTGGAGGTTCCAGCCGCAGCGGGGTGTCTCTAGTCAATTGGTCAGAGTTGAAATCGGAGCTCATATTTTAGAGGTTCCAGCTGGAGCAAGGTGTCTCCAGTCAATTGGCCAGAGCTGAAGCCCGAGCTCATATTTTGGGGATCCCAGCTGGAGCTAGGATGTCTCTAGTTGATTGGTTGAAACCAAGGATGGAGTCAAAACTTGAGCTTATATTTTGGAGATTCCAACCAAAACTGAAATGTCTCTAAGAGGTCGATCTGATCTCAATCTCAATTGGTTGGAAGGATCCAAATCTTGAGTTTTGGAGGAGCTATGAGCAATTTGAGGTGCTCACGGATGCCCCAACAATGAGATCGTATCGAAGATGTACAGATCCAACAAAGAAAAGAGATGGGAGGTATTCTTATTTTCCACAGACAATGCCAATCTGTTGATTACTTTTGAGTGGGCTTGAGCATCTCGATTTTATACTGATCCATTTTTCAAAGGGCTGAAGCTTAGGCTTCCGCTTCCTTGCTTCTAGTGCTTGGTTCCTTTCTTCTAAAAAGATCAGTCATTTGGCTTATTGGGTCTTCAACTTGACTCATTTTTTATACGAAGAATGATTCGTAAGGATCACTATCTAGGTTATCCAACCTTCTTCCTTAGTTGGTCGAGGTCAATATTTGCTCGACTCATATCTAGTATAAGGAGCGCATTGTCGTCTGCTCAACTCGCATCTAGTATGAAAAGCATTAGGGATCCCTATTTGGGTTATTCTTCCCTCTCGATTGGCCAAGATTGGCTTCGATTGGGTTGCTCTAAGTTCATTGCAGCTCGGTGGGGTTTGAGGTGGATCTTTGTTGCTGTATATTGAATGTCGGCCTATAATAGGAAGATGCAAAGCAAGTAAAAATATGTAGAAAGCTAAAAGGCTGGAGGTTCAAATCCTTCTTTTAGTGCCAATCTGTTGCTACTAAACTCTGAAGAGGTCAATAGATGACCTAGCTAGAGATTGATTATAAGAATGAGCTAGGTATTCAATGGGAGACCAAGAAGGAGAACTCCTTCAACCTACAACTAAAGGTCCACTTGCCTGAGTTCATTCGATAAGTTAGTCAGAATTTAGGAAATAGTTGAAAAAGAAATAAATAATGAGAGAAAATTTCTATATTAAAAAAGATTTATCTGAGGATCCCTTTTACCCCTTTTATATAGAAGGAGATTCACAAGTTGCTACATTGGATATCAAGGGCATAGTTAAGACATTTATGGGCTAAAATCATAGATAGTTATTCTGCCCACAATGGTGGTTTTCTTTCTCCATGATCATGATGATAAAGAAAATAGCTTGAAAGGCTCCACCATAACTATTTAACTATGTATCCGAAGACTATATCAACGATGAATCGAGGTCAAGAAAGAATATTTTCCGCATAATATGAGGAGTCAGGTCACTCAATAGCTGAGGTCGAAGGATTCACTTATCCCCGTAATATGGCCAAACACAAGAGTCTTTTATATGTAGTATAAAGTGCACTTTTGTGTTGGGAAAGAGTCCAATGAAGAAGGATAATATAACAATTTAAAATTTTGAGATGCATAAATAGTTACCTTTAAGATGACATTTGCCGCCACTCAAATAAATTTGCTAATGGATTTGTGGCAAATCACCCTCAATATATAACAAAATCTTATAAAATTCTGCAGATAGTAATTTTAAAGAAATTCATTAGTATTTATTTAGAAAACTATTTAGAAACTAGAAGAATAAAAATTTTAAAATGGAAGGGAGATGTTTTTAGTATTTCTGATTACAAGGGCCTATATATTTGTAAAATTTGAATAGATGCAAAGTTACCTTCCCATGGATATATGATTTTTCAATCCATAAAAATGAGACTTTTCAATTTAAATTTGAAATTTAATACCAATAGTCGTCCCACGACGATGAATCAGTGCAAAAGTATGTTTTCAAAATCACAAGACTTCATTTTTAAATTAAAATCAATTCGGTAGACACAACGTGAAACAAGTCTCATCAGACTATAATGTAAACATCTGTTGGCCTCTTTCTCTTTATATTATTTTTTTTTAGAAAAAAATAACAATCTACGTGACACTTTGTTCATCTCAAAAGGAGAGAGTAGATTAGTAAATTGAAATTAACATATGTTGAATATGAGAAGGTAAGCTCACCAAAGGATTATCTGATCTATCAAAGAAGTGAATATCGCCACCGCTTTTTGGATAGACTCAGAGAAATGCCAGTGGGTGGTGGGCTAGGGAGTGTAACTATCTCCCTTAGCTTGGAAATGCGGGGAAAAGGGAGAGCAGTACAATTCTGTTAGATTGTAGTACATTAACTTACAGAAACTTTACTTTGATGTAAGAATCAGCACAGTAATTTTTTCCCTCGATTTATGCATTGCCAAGTAATTCTAAGTTATTTTTAAAAGATAATTAGAATTAATTCACGATCTTTTTGATTTCTTTACAAGTTAGTCAGAATGAATTCATAAAGCTTATATAAATTAGGATTTCAGAGAGCATATGCTTTTTATTAAAATTGGTGCAGTTGAGGCACGTTGAGAGAGAGGAGCGGGAGAAAATAGACAATTATTGTTGGACTTTTAACAATGATGTAGACTGCTAGCTTTTTTCTTCCTTTCTCCAACATTTATTAACTATCCTATGATTGTAGCTGCTTCTCACTTAAAGCTCTATGCTATGTGGCCAAACTCAGAAGATAGACCTTGCTCCTCTAGAGGAAAGAGTATCTACTCTTTTTGATTCAAAAATTATTAGTGGAGTAGCTAAATCGAAATCTACACTATTGGTCACGGTCTATATTGCTAAAATAATCTTGATCATACAAAAATTATGTATTTTAATAGCCTCTAATCTTTTTACTAAATGGATACATACGTGAATGGTTAAAATGATATGAGATCTTATTTTGCCATGACCAAAGTATTAAAAGCATAAGTCTATCATCAGTAATGGGATTGATTTTGAATTCAAATAATTTATCATATATTTTAGCATATTAGTATAATGAAAACTATCTATTTTAATAATATAGATTATGAATAGTATGGATCTTCAAATTAAATACTTAATTATTAAATTTGGACCAAAGAGGAGCAGGTACCCTTTCATATTGAATGGGGAATTATATATTTTATACGGTAGATAGTGGAAGTATGTATGACATATTATTGGTGGGTTTAACTTTGCCAGTAGCCTGTTAGGTTGTTCATAAATTGACAAAGGCAATTTACTGAACTAGCTACCCACATCATCTACTTGGTCCACAATAAGGTCTGTTTGTTTTGTTGTTCATGACTGGACATCCAAATGCTCAACGAGAACCCACTTTAGGCTTCTGATTGTCTTGGGGCAGAATTGAGGTGAGTTTCTATGATAGATCAATTTAGGAAGATCTGATTTAAAGTGGCTTTAGTTTAGGAGGAGCCAAAAGCAACAATAGCAAAGCAGGTTCTTTCTCAGTCCACTTACAGCAAATCAAATGGATCCTAAATTGAAATTAGCTTTCGTCTCGTTCCAAACTCTTCTAAAATCATTCGAAATAATGACTAGTATGCAGGTCATCTCTCAATCCACTTACAGCAAATCAAGTAGATGCTAAATTGAAATTAACTTCCATCTCGATCTAAACTTTTCTATGAAGATGTTTGACTTGTAATTGAAATCGGAATGAATTGAAATCAGAATCAGAATGATAAAATCAGAATAAAAATTTAATTTTTTTTTAAAAAAAAATTAAATTTTAGATAGATTAAATCATTTTCATCATCAAAATAAGACTCCTCCCAACCAAATGATTGAAATGAAAGTCATTTAATTTTATTTAAATTTTAATTTTTAATTTTTTTTAATCAAATATTTTTTAAAATTATTTAAAATAATGACAGATAGAGTGCTAGGCTTGTTAGCTGTAATAGGTCCCAGCATTCTAACTTCAAGCAATCCAACTCTCCTAACATTTTAGTTTTTTTTTTTTTTTCACTGACAAAACAGATATCCTGATATTCAACATTCATACTTTTCATGCTTGTTTTATATAATAAATATATTCTACCAAAAAAATATAAATATATTTTAATCATTTCACATACCGTATTTTTTTATTAAATTAATTTAAATATATTATTTAACTATTTAAGTTAATGATAAGTTTGTAGCAATTTTTTTCGAAATCCGAACTCTTTGTCCCGGGCCATATCAAGCCTGAACCAAGCTCATCCCAAGCTCTAGCAGAATTATCCGGAGGAGCAATAAGAAAGGAGCTCCCTTTGGCTCCATTTACGGAATTACCACGCGGGGGAAGGACGAGCTGTAATAAAAAAATTGAGGGTTTAAATTTTAAACCCATGCAACGTGAGAATAGAAAGGTCAAGGTCGTTTCGACGAGGAAATATTTTTCAATGACCGAAATGCCCCCGACACTCCCCCAGCTGTCATCCACTTGTGATTAGGTATGCCATTAATTTCGGCGCAAAACGACCAAGCAACCGCCCGCCAAGGTAAGCCGGTCATGAAGGGTGGCATTCTCTGTAATTTATGCCAAAGCCCGTGGCAACTTACTTTATTTCCTTAACACGGGGGAAGCGGGGCATGGCGGATGGCCATTTCATCCTGAAGGCCTAAAGGAGTCTGCTGTTCCATGAGCTACACCAGATCCGCCCCCCCAAGTGACGCGGGTGAATAGCACCATGAAGCAGACCCCTATGTATGACGTCACGTTTGTTCTCTGGGGCCCATGTTTGTGCCTGGTGGGTCCCACTTTGGGACCTTTTGTGTGGTCTATGGCAGTGCCTTTTCCCGTTTATATCTCATACCATGTAGCTAGGTTTATTCCCATTATGGAGACGGATATTTCCGTCCATTGAATCTGCTCTATCATTAACTCCACTATAGATTTCCACCACACAAAGCTCCAATAATTCTGTATTTAAAAAAAAAAAAAAACAAAGCTCTAATGACACTATCAACCATAGAGCTTAGATAACACCAAAAGCTAGCAAACACTTGTTTAGTCACACAAAAAATTTCTCTCTTATTATAGTAAGAAATAGACATAGTTTATGAGTTTGATAATTTTAGAATTGCCACATGAACTTTACCAGCACTCTAATAGTAATCAATAATGAATAAACAGGAAGTGAAGGCTTTAGAATTTGGTCATGCATAATTAGACTTGGAAACTTTTGCATTGTAAGATAGTTGATAATGACAGTAGTTGATTACTATTTTGCGCAATTAAGCATCATGCAATTGCTTGAACATGACAATATCATGTAAAGTTAGGATGCCTTGTGGTTGAAAGTGATCCTACATTATATCTAGAATGTTCGTGTATTATTTAGAATAGTTTCAAGCATTACAAGCTTAATGATAGTCACCCAACAGAAGCCGATAGGTCCATAATTGTTACATATACTTTTTATAAAATTTGGATGAGAAAAAAAAAAAAAAAGATAATTATGAGAGAAGACAGCAAAAGGATATTCTTAAAAGGGAAATTATATTTTTAAGGCTCTTCAATGTTAAAACTCAATTAGCATTTAAAAATATAAATATCAAATAGTAAATAATTTTTTATAAAATTTAATTTTTCAAAAATTTTATTTTTAAAAGCTCCGAAAGTTTTACTATCAATAATAATTTTAAATAAGATCTTAGAATCCCCAGCAGCTTATGCCCGTGATTCGCGAAGGTTGCGAGTTCACCCCGTGAGAAAGCACTTGCAAGCACACTTAATGCTAAAGAACTTGATTTTTGTATATCAAAAATTAAGTAATGCAATTTATAAATCTTTTGGACTCTTAACATTAATAGCTCCTGCACATGCCTGTAGAACTTTAAAAAATAAAAAAAAAAAACTCAAACAAATTAACTTGGTCAAAACTTGCAGGGATTCTAACTTCCCTTTTCAAGCCTATAGCTTAATTTGGAGCCAGCCCAGCCCATGCGCACTTCTGGTCCTAATGGAAAGCATTATGAGTTCATACTTGGCTGATCTCTTTTCCTCTCTGTTACTGCATCATATCTTTTTGGTCGGACTTTGTTCATCGTTGCCATCATCCTTGTCAAATCTCCAGTATTACTGCTATCATCCCCATAAAATCTCCATTATTACAGTTTACAACTTATCTCCTCCCTCCCCCCTCCCCTGCTTGGCCATGGCTGTGCCAGCTTGCCTCTCACTAGTGGACAAGGTGTTCGCTGACCAATTTAATGCTCGATCCTGGTGGTTGCTACGCAAGGAGGGTTTGGAATAGGAAAAGAAATCCTTCAATAATTTTTTCATTTGGTTATTTGTTATAGAAAGGGAACTTTCTTCTTTCTTTTGTCACATCTATAGGTAAGACTTGAATGTTGACGGAATTTTATTTGCTAGAAAAGTTTTTTTGGTAAGATTATTATATTCTTCAGAAGTTTTGAGCAACAATGTTTTTATGTGACATATTGTGAAGGTGAAGGATAATTCTCGAAGTCAAACAAATAAATTGAAAGAAATTAAAAAGCCCTTCATTTTTGTGAAGGAAATTCTTTCCAAAATTCTATTAGTATGTGAAACTCTTATAATTTTTCTTAAAATGGATTAGAAGTATATATAGGACTAAACCCCTGATTCAACCAATACAACAAATTATACCGAAAATAGGAACACATACTAAATTATTGAACCCAAATTATGAAAACTTGACGAAAATTAATGATGTCTCGAATTAAAATTCATAGGAAAAATCAGAAAAATATTGGATTATCGAAGTCAGCTATATATCTCATTGATAACAAGAATAGAGAAGAAGAAGGGTGGGACAGAATAGAAAATAAAAGGACAATAGAGACACCCATGAGTGAGAGAAGGCCGGGGGGGGGGGGGGGGGGTGGGGGGGGACACCTTTGTTGGCTCTCTATTTTGATATATTTCCCATTTTCTATTTGTACCACTTTCAATTATATCGATTAAATATATGTTCATGCAGTAGTGCTAGAGTAAGTAACATATAATATCCAATATGTATGCTCATAAAATAAGGAAATTTGCATGGGAGTATATTTCTAATATAATAATGCTTGGTTTAAGGTGTTTTAAAATGCATGTTTAAATGTTCTATAATTAATTATTAAGAGAATGGTCAAAAGAATATTCAAGAGAAAAAAAAATGGAGCGTATAGGTTGTTTATTTCAAGATCAGTCGTGTTTTTGAGGATATCAGTGGTAATGTTTGATTAAAACAGGAACTTTAAACCACCCAAAATTTATTAAAAGGGAGTTAATTATATACAACCTATTGGAAAAGAAGAAGAAGAAAAAATGGAGACTATTAGCTACAATATGTATTGTGCACATGGTGGACCACATGGTTTCTCATCGACAACTCAAGAGAAAGATGAAACATAATGATCACTTTTTTTTGTCGGATTCACTATAAGAAAAAGATCTTTTTATGATGATTTTTTTTACGATAAAAATTTTCCATCACCAATAAGCTTATTTACGACGTATTAAAATTTTCATTGATAAAAAAAATATTTATGATGCTTTAATAATTTCATCACCAATAAAGAACATTAGCGATGAAAAATAGAATTTTATCATAAATAAAAATTATTTTTGATGATTTTATTCATCATAAATAATAAAATATTATTTAAATTTTGAATATCTGAATATTAACGATGAAAATATTTTCATCGTAAATAATTCAAATTTTTACGATGAAAAATACTTTTCCATCGTAAATAACTATTATTTATGATTAAAAATTTTCATCACTAATATTTGAAGAAAAATAAAAAATTTAAAACATCGAATATTATACATTATTTATGACGTAAGTTTTCAGATGCAAATAATTTAATTATTTACGACAAAAATTTTAGTTATGTCGTAAATAAAACTTATTAATGATAAAAATTTTATCGTTAATATTTAAAAAAATTAAAAATTTAAAAATTAAAGATTATTTGTGATAAAAAAAATACGTCATAGATAACCAAAATATTTACGATAGAAAATAAAAGTTCCATCGCAAATAATATATTATTTACGATGAAACGTTTCATCATAAATAATGAGAAAAACTAAAAATTTAAAAATTATAGAATATTTATGATAAAAAAGTTATGTCATAAATAATCTATTATTTACGATGGAACATTTATTTTTCATCAAAAAATTATTGATTATTTACGATAAATATTTTTCATCGCTAATATATAAAAAATAAAAAAATTTAATTTTCAAAAATGATACTATTAGCGATAAAAAATTTTCATCGTAAATCATCAAGCGCATTTACGATGGAAGCAGATTTTTTCATCGCTAATAAATCTATTTTAAAAATTTAAAAATAAAAGATAATTTATGACGAAAAATTTTCATCTTAAATAATCTACTATTTACGATGCTAAGTGAATATCTATCATAAAATCGTTGCTTATTTACAACGAATACTTTTTATCATCAATATTTAAAAAATAAAAAATTAAAATTAAAAAAACTAGATTATTAGAGATGAAAAATATGAGGTCCGTTGCTAATGCCTTTTTTTACGATAAAAAATTTTATCACTAATATTTAAAAAATTTAAAAATTTAAAAATTTTAAAATTTTAATATTTTTTTTATATTTATAAAAATAAATATTAGATTATTTTTAAAAAATAATATGTGCATAAAAAAGGTATGTAGAATATTAAGATGAATATATAGTAATATAAAAAAATAGAATTAAAATGAAGTTATTCGTAAAAAAATAAAGATAACATCAATTGAGATAAAGTTTAAAGAATGATGATTTTAGATACTTCAAATATATAGAATATAGGCCAAAGTATATATGCATCCGTACAAATGAGTAATTTATATATAAAAATAAGAAGGTACACCAAACAATATACAGATGAAGTGGTAAGAAAAGAATTGATATTTAATATTTCTAAACCAAGTGAAATGAAGAAAAAGGATTTATATATTCGATCCTAATGAGTTTGGGATCATAGCTTAGTTGAGTTGAGGTGAGGCAAATTGTATATTTACAAAAATAAATATGATGTTACTTCTCCATAAAAAAAAATGAATACTAATGTAGTACAAGGAGAAGAGTCCTCCATATTATTAATTTTTTGATATAATAATGTGAATTGAATCCTTTATGATTCTTATCAATAATTGACTTAAATTGTGATTCATTTTAAATTGAGTATTTTATCTTTAGCGAGTAGAGTTATTTGTACTAAAAATATTTCAATAATTTCATGCAACTTTTAGCAGATTAGTAATTTACAATAAATTTATAAACAAAGCTATGCCTTTTGTAGGAGAAGTAATGATTGTGCATCTACTTTAATAAACAAGTTAATTATTTTTTGTAATACCACAATAGCCATGCACTTATATTTATATATAATATATCTAAATATATCTACACATCAATTTAGTAGAATCTAATAAGTCTTTTGAATAAGATTCTAGATTATTATATATATTATATAATTTTTAAATATATTATATATATATGTATATATATATATATATTATTTTTCTATAGATGCATCACATTGCTCATACTTTTTTCATCACAAATGTAAAAAAAAATGAAAATTTCTTTTTTCAATAATTATTAGCGACGAAACAGTTTTTCTATCACTAATAAATTAATTAATGATGAAAAGTTTTCATCGTAAATAACTTTTTTGTTGGAAAAATTTTTTTGCCAGAAAATATCTTGCAGGAACTATTAGCAACAGAAAATTTCCATCGTTAAAAGTTTATTAGCGATAAAATTTTTAGTTTCATCGCAAATAATATTTTTGTGGGGGGGAATATATTTTTCAGCAAAAATTTTTATTTTTTTGACGTGAACTATTAGTGACAAAAATTATTTCCGTCATTAATAATGTTATTAGTGACAAAATTTTTTGTTTCGTCATAAATTATTTTTTCTTGAAATTATTAGCAACGAAAATTTATTATTAGCAATAAAAATTTTTGTCGCTAATATGTCACGTCCTGTCAAGTCCCATCTGAAATCCATTTTCTTCTCCGATGCCCCCCACTCCGGTTTTGTGCGCTCCGCCTCCCGTGTCCCCCTCTCTGCTCTGCCCCCTCTCCTAGCCGCCGCATTCGCCGTCGCTGCCGTCCTCCGTTGCCATCCTTCATCGCCGTCACCGTTGCAGTCGCCATTCCTGATAAGGTAAGCTGTTTTTTTTTTGGTGTGTTCTCGGGCCACTGGTGGCTGCTAGGGATGGGGAGATGCCGGGGGATGGTGCCGGGCCGGGCCAACGGGGATGGGGCTGAGCCGGCGGTGCCTGCGTCCGCCGTCGTAATCATTTTTATTTTTTTTTGGTCTTTGTCTGGCCACTGGACCGACGTCAACGGTGTCGAGGTTAGGTCAGGCCAGCGTGGATGGGGCCGGGGCCGGTGGGGACGGGGATAGGGATGGGTGGGCCGGGTCAAGCCGGGGTGGATGGGTGGCCGGGTCGGGTTGGGTCGGGCCTGGCTGGGCTGGGTTGGGTCCGGGCCGGGTCGGGTCGGGCATGGCCGGGCTAGGCCGTGGTCGGTTGGGATGGGGCCGGACTGGTGGGGATGGGGCCGTGCTGGCGTGGACGGGGTCGGGGCCCGCGGGGATGGGAATGGGGCGGGCTGGGCCGAGTTGGGCTGGTTGGGCTGGGCCAGCGTGGAGGGGGCCGGCGGGGATGGGGCCAGTCCAACAGGTTGGGTCGGGTCGGGTCGGGCCAGGTCGGGTTGGGTCGTGGCCTGTGGGGATGGGTCTGGGTCGGGCTGTGGCCAGCGGGGATGGGGCCGGGCCGGCGCAGACGGGGCCGGGCTGGCATGGACGGGGCCGAGCCGGGCCGGATTGGGTCAGGCCGAGCCGGTGGGGATGGGGCCGGGCCGGCGGGAATGGTGCCGGGCCAAGTCAGCGGGGATGGGGTCGGGGCCGGTGGGGATGAGGCCGGAAGGGGCTGGGCCGAGATGATTGATGATGAGGTTGGGGCCGACGGGGATGGGGCTGGGCTAGCGCAGATGGGGTCGGGCCGAGCCGGCAAGGATGGGGTCGGGTGGGGCCGATGGGGATGGGGTTGGGTCAGGTCGGAAGGGGTCGGGCCGAGACTTGATGGGGTTGGGGCCGGCGGGGATGGGGTCGGGCCGAGCCGATGGGAATGGGGCCAGGGCTGGTGGGGATGAGGTCGAGTTGGGTTGGGCCGGCGACGTGGGCCGGGGCCGACAGGGATGGGGCCGGGCCGGGCCGGGCCGATGGCGTGGGCCAAGGCCTGCGGAGATGGCATTATGAACAGAGGGGATGGGGAGATGCATATTATTTGATTAATTATATTTATTACATATTATTTTTTAGTATTACTGCTGAAATTATTTAATTATTTAATTAATTATTTTTAACTAACACAATGCACATTGCTGTTACTTGTTACAATTTAATTATTTTATGTGCTATTTTGTATACTGCTGAAATTATAAATATAAAAAATATTTTTATTTTTTAAAAAAATTTTATTGAAATTTTTGATGAAGAAATTTCAATACGAAGTTATTCTTTTTTGATAAATTAAAAATTTATCTTCGAATGCATGTCCAAAGATGGTAGTTAAATTGTATTGAGCCGTAGATTTCTATTCAAGAGTCGATCTTCATCGAGATCGAATCTTGGATATTTTGTATTCAAATTTTTTAAAAAATAGTAATATTATTATTATTAATAGTTGATATTTTATTTTATTATGTATATTCAGTAGTTATCTGTCCATTGTTCTCCGGATATATGGTGGATAGGGTGCGTAGGCACATATTCACATCATTTACTTGGAGAACCATGGGGAGACGCTGCCAAAATTTTTATAAAAATGAGATAAAATATTTACTAATAATAATAAGATTATTACTTTTTTGAAAGGAATAGGGCCACACCTGTTAGTAATGATTTGAAATAGATAGGATCATGCATTTTTACTTTATTAAATTGATGGAAGGATATTTTCTGTGTTACTGTTTAGTCTGTATTTTTTAATATGTATTATTTTGTATAAAGTGATCCGGATCTGGATCCGGATCCGGATCAGAATTTTGGCTGGAATTCGAATCGTGATTCAGTTCGAAATTTAGATTGGGATCCAGAATACCACTAAACTTTTTTTTGGTTGTTAATGATTTTGTATTTGTTGTTAGATGGATATCAACAAAAATTGGATGAATACTAGTCAGATAAAGTGTCCATGTAAGAGATGTGTCAGTACGGTATATCGTCACATAACACTTATTGAGGAGCATCTACTACAATATGGTATGGTAAGAAATATACTTATTGGATATGGCATGGAGAGGATGATTCGAATGAAGTAATGCACGACGATGACGATACTGAAGATGATAGTGATCCTACTGGACCTATCGAACATAGTGATATAGAAAATTATTAGATGATTTACGTCAAGATGTTTGTTCAAATATATGCATGAGTACTACTGCATCTGAAAGTAATTTGATCATGAACATAATATCTAGCTTGAGGTAGAAGGAACTTCTGAATAGTTTGCAAAGCTTGTAAGGAATGCACGAGAGCCACTCTATCCAAATTGTACAAAATCTTTTAAGTTAGAGTTTTTGATAAATTGCTTCATATTAAAATCATGAACTGATGAAGTCAAAAGTCATTTGATCAAATTTTAACATTGATTAAAGCAGCTCTTCTCAATGGAGAGAGACTTTCGAAATCATATTCTGAAGCAAAAATATTCATGCAAGAAATGGAACTTGGCTTTATTTCTATACATGCCTGCAAAAATGACTGTATATTATTTTATAAGGATAACGAACAAGCAACTGAATATCCGAAATGTGATGAGCCTAGATACAAAACTAATAATAAGAAAGCAAAGAAGATACCTCAAAAGATTTTGAAATATTTTTCATTGATTTCAAGACTTCAAAGACTGTATATGTCCAAAAAGATAGCTGAAAAAATGAGATGGCATTATGAGTAGTGGGTTCCGGAGGAGAACATACTTAGCCACCCGATCGACTCTTTAGTATGGAAAGACTTCAATGCAAAGTATCTGCACTTTACGAGTAACTCGTGCAATATCCAGCTTGGTCTAACGACAGATGATTTAATCTCTTAGGTAATATAAGTACCTTTTACAGTATGTAGCCTATGATGCTAGTTGTATATAATGTGTCATCTTGAAAGTGCATGAAAGAACCATTTATTTTTATATCACTATTGATTTCGGATCCAAAAGCATTAGGTAATGAAATTGATATATATCTATGACCTTTAATCAATGATCTGAAGGAGCTATGGAAAAATGGGGTACAGACATATGATTCTATGAGTCGAAGTAATTTTAAGTTGCATGCTTCGATTCTATGGACCATAAATGATTTTTTTACATATGAAAATCTATCTAGATGGAGCACCAAAGGATATCTTGCATGTCCGATATGCAATAGGGATACATCCTCTTTATATTTAAAGTACAGACGAAAAATATATTTCATGGATCATCGATGGTTTCTTCCTGCTAATTATTCTTGGAGGATCTGTTATAACCAATATTTTGATGGTAAGTTCGACCGACGTCCGCCACCTAAGGAGTTAAGTGGAGTAAAAATTTTAGAACAACTTGAAGTCATTGAAAATGTCTAATTTAAAAAAAATTAGGTACTCGCAAGCAGAAGCGTACTAAAGCTAAGCTGAATTGGATGAAGCAAAGCATCTTTTTCGAACTACCATATTGGAAGCAGCTATTATTTCTTCATAATTGGATGTCATGCACATTAAAAGAATATTTATGATAATATCATCGGTACTATATTGAACATCTCAGAAAAAATAAAAGATGGTACAAAAGCTCGCTTTGATTTATAGAAAATGAGAATCCGATCAGAGTTTATTTAGTTCATCAAGATAAGAGATTTTTTATGCCACCTGTATGTTATTCACTGTTTGGTGAGGAAAAGAAGAATTTTGTGGATGGTTCAAAATTATAAATTTTTTGATGCATATGCTTCAAACGTATTGTGGTGTGTTGGAACAACGATGGCAATACCTCGGTCATGAAAAGATGTAATGATGCAACGTTTGCTTCCTGTGGTCATGCGTGGCTATTTGGGTGGTGATGTTCAAATTACATGATTGAGCTGGGAGTGTTCTTTCGAGAATTGTGTTGTCGAAAATTGAAGATTAACTTACTTGAGAGATCAGAGAAAGATATCGTACTCATTCTTTATAAGTTAGAAAAAATATTTCTACCATCATTTTTTGATGTTATGGTGCATCTGGTTGTTCATCTTCTAAAGGAAGCTCTTTTGGCCGGATCAGTATATTATCGATGGATGTATCCTATTAAAAGATAAAAAAATTATACGTACTTTATCATATCAATTATAGATATAAATATATTTCTAAAATTTAAATTTATTTTTATTTGCAGATTCTTGTGTATCTTAAAAAAGTATATGCGTAATAAAGCAAGGCCTGAAGGGTCTA
The DNA here is from genome assembly GCF_000442705.2 of Elaeis guineensis. Lineage (NCBI taxonomy): Eukaryota > Viridiplantae > Streptophyta > Magnoliopsida > Arecales > Arecaceae > Elaeis > Elaeis guineensis. The sequence goes on from NC_025996.2 coordinate 59,467,581, forward strand.
TAGTGGAAGCATATGTAGCTACCGAGTGTGTCACATTCTGCTTGATGTATCTTGATGATATCGAAATAAGATTCAATTGTACAGATCGTAATACAGACCGTGAATGGACGATAATGAACCGACGTTGTCTATATTTAAACAAATGGTTCGACCTATTGGTGCAAGGAGATATGAATTTATGGATATGAACGAGCTATCTAAGGCACACTTTTATGTTCTAAATAATTGTGAAGAAATTAAAGATTTTATTGAGTAAGTACCATCTTACCATACTGTTTAATATTTTAAGTAAATTTTTTATGTCGATGTAAAATTAAAAATCGTAACTTCTTGCAGTGAGCACAAGAGTATACTATGTAGAGAGAATAATACGAATGCCGATATCGATATAGGAGAAAATTTGTAAAGTAATTTGGTGATCTTGTAAGTTGCATTAGTGATATATTATTTATTTACTTATAAATAATATTATTTGAACCAACATAATTTTTTATGTTATGATGTAGATGAAACATAAGTATGTCAATAAAGAAGTAGGTGCGATCGATGAGTTGCACGATTTAGCATGTGGTTCCGATCGAAGGGTTAATCACTACGCATCCTGTATCATTGGAGGAATGAGATTTCACACAAGGAGCTTGAGATACAATGACGGATCCAGAATAGTGAGATTACTACAACAGGATATGAAAGAGAAGAAAGATTGATTATAATGGTGTACTGGTAGATATCATAGAACTGAATTATGGGTCCAATAATTCTATACTTTTATTTCAGGGTGAATGGTGGGATATCAGTAATAAAAAGATCGATATTCATATTGATTCATAATTTATCAGTATAAATTTTGTACAAACATGGTATCCAAATGAGTCGTATATATTAGTAACTCAAGTGAAACAAGTAATATATTTGAAGGATCTAAAGTATGGAGATAATTGGTATGTTGTACAAAAAATAATATCTAGAAGTATATATGACATATCAACCTGATTAGAGATGGATGAAAATTTGATTTACATGAAAAGAAGCTTCTCAGTAGGAAGAACAAATATTAGCAGAGCTTTTGATTGATGAAGAACTTGTAACGGCACCTTTGAATAGGGCTGATCTGCCATCCAACGAAGTTGAAGCTAATTTTGTATTTAATCTTGATGAGTCAGAGGATGATGATCAGTTTATGAATAATGATGAGATAGAAGATGACACATATATCGATTACTGTGATTCGGAGGAGGATCTACACATCGAGGAAGATACGAATATTGATGAGTAGATCTATATTCTTCGTTCAATCTTCTCTTACAATAATGGTATGTGATATAATTGTATTCATTAGAATGTTATTTGATTTCTATTATTATTATTCACTATTATATTTATTTATATCTTCATTATTGCAGATATGGCACCAGGAGACAGACGATGACGTTCACATTCACAGTCTACCTCTAAGGTTGAGGTGCCTTCACCAATCTCTATTGCCGCACCGGCTCCACTGTCAGAGGATCCTGCACTGGCAGGTCCCAAAAGGCGGGTCCTAGTGAGGTGGATCCCAGTGAGATGGGTTCTAGTGGTATTATTATATTTTTTATATAATAAAATTTAATTTTTTTATTTAGATCATACTAATGATTTATTTATTGTTGTTTCAGACCAGTCTTATCGGTAGTGAGGTAGGATGAGGTCCATTGAAGAATTTTGCTCTAGAGCGTTGGAGATGCGAGCACCGGATAACATCTTCGGATCAAGATACCAGCCAGCTACACCAGACCCATTAGGGGATGGTGCGAGCCATGGCAGACTGAGCTGGACATCATATGCTGTAGTTATGCCCCCATGATGCTTTTCAATTGGCATCACATTCTACCGGCTCATAGAGAGATTTTTTACATCCACTTATAGGTAAAATAAATTATATTATGAATATTTAATTTATATAGTATTCTTCTAATATTTGTTATTGACAGGATGTATTGACATCATTGATTTTGAGAAAGATCGTGTGAGGCGAGCCATCGACACTCATTTATCCTTGCATTTCAAGGATTATCGCCATCATATTTATCAGTATTGGTACCGGATGGTGTAGGATCATGGGGAGGAGGCAGTGCGACAGCAGTCCTATGACAGCATCACCATGGATAATTGGACTACCATATACCGACATTATGAAGATCCGGCATATCAGGTTACACATCTAAACTTCTTATTTTTTAGAGTTTAATGATTGAATCATTTATTCTTAAATTAAATTTATTATCTACTAATTTGACTGATAATTTTATAGAGACGATGTGCCCAGAATACGACGAATCGACGAGACAGATCGTGCCGCATTGTGGAGATTCGAGATCGTTCACTCGTCACATGGAGCACATGGTAGGTAATTTTAATTTTAAATTAGCATATAATTCTCTAGTTATTTAAAATTTTTTAATTAATTCTCAAATTATGGAGAGATACTGAGAGTGGTGAGTTTTCTGATAGGATCGATATCTACCAGCAGACCCACCAGCGACGATGGAGGAGTGGACGACGGAGAGCCAGGAGCTCTTTGTAAATTTTTTTAATTATTTTTTCATTCATAATCTGATTTTTATTAAAAAATTAAAATAACTCTAATTTTAATTTTCAGGATCGTATGACAGATATGAGATCCTAGCCTACCCCTAAGGACTCGACTGCACCCACAGATGATGAGATCTGTGATCGGGTGCTCGGTACGAGATCCTATTATGTTAGAGGTCTAGGGTATGGAATTACTGCTCCCTCATCCTCATGCTCATCTAGGGCTGACATCCATTCTACGTGTGAGCTCGACTGATGGAGGTGCAGAGACAGGCTGTCAAAGATCGACAGCAGACTAAGCAGCGAGCTTAGGAGTTGGCTACACGCATCGATAAGTATTAGTAGCTCTAGATCTAGATGATGGAGCAGATGGCGCAGATGGAGCAGACGATATAGCTGATGAGGCAGCGGTAGGTCGGTCTGAGCTTCATCGAGCGCTCTCCATCCCCAGTTTGTTCTTCACATATCGATATTTGATGGCTTATTGATGTATTTTTTTAAAATTTTTTATAATTTTAAATTAATTTAATAAAATAATATAATTTATTTATTAATTTATTATATAAATTTTTTATTTTAAATTTTTTAATTTATAAAAAAATTATACATATATATAAATTAAAAATATATATTCATAATTTTTTTTAAAAAAATGACTAAATTATTAGCGATGAAATTATTTTTGATGAAAGATTCATCATCAAAAATATTTTACTAACATAATTTAATTTTTTAATAAATATATAATTAACAATGATAAAAAAGTTTTCATCGTAAATAATTATAACGATGTAAATTTTCATCAAAAATTGAAATATTTACGACATAACATTTCATCTCTAATATTATTCAATTTTATTTCTTAAAATTTTTTTATTATATTATATTTTTTATGATGTAAATTTTAGTCATTAAAATTTTTAGAATTAATAGCGATGAAAATTTTTCATCGCTATTAATTTTTTTATTTATTAGCAATGGTATTATTCATCATAAATATCTTTTTTTTATAATTAAATTTTTTTATCTTTTATTTTTAATGATAAAAATATTCATTGTAAATATTTTTTATTAGGATAAAAAAATTTTTCATCGTAAAATATTATCAACGATGCGATTATTGACGACTAAATATTAGCGACGAAATTTTCGTCACTAATATCTATTAGCAACGAAAATCTATTATTAGCGATGAAAATATTTTATCGCTAATAACCTATTTTGTTGTAGTGATTATGGCAGAACACTTGCATCCAACACCTCACTAATGACTCAAGAGAGATTGAACTTGGATGTTAGGAAGAGAAGATCAGAAAATTGAGGTAAAGCAACTTTATGATATCGAAGCCTTTCCAACCACTGGATCGGATGCACATTGACCCCAGAATTGGAATCATACCGATGACAATAAATGAGGTCAAATGCATATAGACTATTATAGAAGTAAAGATAACCCCCTAGAGTCTCAGGTGATTTTCTTAAATTATGGGTACGTGAGTTAATATAACACAATTAACACCCACAACTCACTATCCATGATTCTAACAAACGTGGGTAATGATTCTTCGCTTCCACTATTAAACTTGGGGATAACATTTCACTACCTTCCTCTATATAAAGGGGGCATAAAGGACTCTCAGGTAAGTTTTATTTTAGAGAACAACCCATATTCTCTTGCTCCTTTCTTTTTGTTTCACTATTCTCAAGCTCTAACTAATTTAAGTATCAAAAGATCCCTCATTAGAGAATCTTTGGCAAGAGCAGACTTGATTTATAGGTTCTTTAAGGAGCCCAAATCCTCAAATTGAGACTGATCATTAGGTCGAAAGGAGTCTGACCACCATGAAGGAAATATAGGTAGTGCTATGCATGTAATTTAAAAAATTTTATGCCGTGAAACTATAAGATTAAACAATTTAATCTAAATTATATATATAAGATCTAATCTAAACTATCATATCAAGATAAATTATATAATTTAATATGCATATGAGATCTGAAAATAAAATTTGCATCGATCTGATTGATGCTGTAATTCTAGATCTAACCGTTAGACCTAACAAAAATGATCAAGAAAATTTAGAAACCATTACCAAACTGAAAACTCTTGATCTTTGCTGATCCAACACTTGGATAGGCTCTCTTTTAGGTCGCTCATAGCCACACAAAGTTGTTCGGTCTCTACAGAACGTCCACATGAAGACCGGCACAGATTGGGCTCCTTGGAAGTGCTAGCTTGCAAAGATCTTAGAGGTTGATATCTTCCTTCTTCTTCAAAAGCCTTGGATGCTCCAAAGGAAGAGAATATTTGGAGGAGGAAGAGGAGAAGAGAAGGAGCTCTGGAGAAAAAATAAACTAGCAAGAGAAACCAAGATGGGGCATCCAATATTGGAGCCCTCTTTATATAGGAAAGGGATTAGGGTTTAGGTCAAGAGGAGGGGCGCCCATATCTCCATGCCAATCCCAAATTTTTGGCATCCAAAAATTTTTAGAAAATGCTAGTTGGTGTGAGGAGGAGATTAGGAGTCTCTCATGCCCAAAAATCCTCAAAAAATTTAAGGAAAAAATCAATTGTGCCTCCCATCTTTCTTAGTTTGAAAAATCCCTTTCCTTTCTTATCTCCTTATCTCTAATTCGGATCGCATTTGAATTAGGTAAGAAATAAGATCATGACTCGCTATGCATTACTACCCCCCTTATTGGGCCCACTCTGATCACACCAAAAATCTCAAGTCAAATCCAATTTGGCACTGAGATTAGGTGCATGGGTCCAAAGTGGCGCAAGGATAAAGAGATAGAGTCCCTGTTGGCTTGGACTCTCCATTTTTAAATTAATTTTAAACCAAATCAAATCTGATTTGAACCCAATATTAGAAATAAACCTAATCAAATTAGGAACTCAATTATCTCAATTATTTTCTAACCCAATTAGGAATTAGCTGAGCTCAAATTCTAATCAAATTATGATCAAATTTTTCTTACAATCTGGCTTGATCATATCAAATCCAATCTAAGTCAAACTGAATCCAATTTAATTAGACTTAATCCAAAGCTCTTTACTCAATCAAGTTGAGTCAATTAGCAATCTAATTACTAATTAATTTTTTATTAATAGTATAGTTCCAGTCCAGTGAAACTCTCCTCCAGAGTCTCAATCTCAGTGAGACTCCTTACGAGAGTCACAATCTAAGTGAACTCTTCAGCCATCAGATCTGATCAAATCTTCTAATGTGTGTGACCCCATAGGTTCTAACCTAAGTCGGTGACATAGAAATAATTTTTTATACTAATTAATGTAACCATCTAGCAATGGGATCCGACGTCCGGATAGGTCGAAGGATTGCAAAGCAATATTTTAGAATCTATTGGCATATAGTTATCGTATAATTTATCCCTTTGACCTTAATACTCAAGGTGATCTAGGGTTTGACTATCAACCCTAATTTAGTCGATCATATTGTATTTCAATCTTTCAAATCCATCACATGGATTATCTTGATCAAGATTTTACTAAATTGAAATACATTGATGCATATCTCCTACTAATTCAGAGGGATCAATTCATCTTGACTCATACACTGACTTGATAAGTACTTAATTGCATCTAGTAACCTTCTGTCATCGAATTAGAAACTCAGATGGTCCGGTGCTAAAGTACAGTGAGTTGCTTATAAGTCACCGTGGTGATCTCAGATCTAAGGGATACTTATTTTCATACCCTTTACAAGCTACTCTTGACAACAGAGTGTTCGATAAATGGTCACATCCGATATGAATGTACACCTACATTCCACCTGCATACCATACCAATATCTTCACACTTCTTGGTTAAGAGGACAACCAACTCATATGACACAACGATCTATACTCGATATTGCTATTGTCCTATTAACAACATATCATTCGATCACAAACACATTTTAAGGACTAAATAATAAATCTTCTTTGTTGATTAATCATAGTCCTAAGGACTTCATCACAATCATAGGAGTTCAAATAAGATGAATAAAATTATGATTAAAAAATTAAATAATTTTTATTAATAAAAATTTATATACAATTATAATTATGAGTATAATCGTCAATAGACTGATGATTGATTTTGAGACATATTTTTTAACAACTCTCACTTAGATTAAAGCTAACGGTACCGTATCGTATACCCATCTTTGACTTATGATCATCGAACTCTTGGATTTCGAGAGCTTTAGTAAATGGGTTGGTTAGATTCTCCTTTCCATCGATCTTTTGAAGGTCAACGTCACCTCAATCATGATCTCCCAGATAAGGTGGTAGCGGCACAAAATATGCTTGGTGCACTGATGGAACTTTAGCTCCTTGGCTTGAGCATAGCTCTAGTACTGTCGTAGTATAACAGGATGGGCCATTGATGGAGGGTGCCACTCTGAGTTTATCGATGAACTTTCACAACCATACAGCTTCCTTCGCAGTATCAGATGCCACGATATAGTCCACCTCACAAATAGAGTCGGTCATGATATGCTGCTTGAAATTTTTTCAACATATTACTCCACCATTCAAGATAAAAAATATAACCCCATACACTCTTGCTATCGTCATGGTCTGACTAAAAGCTGGAGTCAGTGAACCCCACTAATTTCAAGTCAGTTTCACCATACACAAGCCACTGGTCCTTAGTATTTTTTAAATACTTAAGAATAGTCTTTACGACCTTCCAGTGGTTCTCTCCTAGATCAGACTGGTATCTACTCACTACTTTTAGGAGTATGCCACATCTGATCTTGTACATTCATGGCGTACATCATAGAATCACTGTCGAAGTATATGAAACTCTACTTATACGCTCTCTCTATGAAGAGTTGTCGGACAATCCTTCTTCGAGAGAAAAATTTCATGGCCTATCAGAAGATAGTCTTTCTTAGAATTCTCCATGCTGAACCATTTTAGCATGGCATCTATGTACATAGATTGGGAGAGCCCGAGCAGCCTCTTAGATTTATCCCTATAGATCTTCATCCCTAGGATGTAGGCTGCTTCTCTCAGATCCTTCATAGAGAATTATGATGATAGCCACACTTTTATTCCTTGTAATGCAGGGATATCATTTTCGATTAAGAGAATATCATTCACATACAAAATAAAAAATATAATTACTGAACCATCAGCCTACATATATATGCAAGGTTCCTCTCTATTCTTAACGAAGCCATACGTTCTGATCACCTTATCAAAACATATGTTCCAACTTCGAGATACTTGCTTCAATTCATAAATGGATCTCTGAAACTTGCACACCTTGGACTCGTCTATGGATGTGAATCCTTCAGGTTATATCCTATACACCTTTTCATTTAGCTCTCTATTTAGAAAGTTATTTTCATATCCATTTATCAAACTTCATAGTCCAAGTATGCTGCTATCACAAGCATGACCCGAATGGATTTGAGCATTGTCACAGGAAAAATATTTTGTTATAGTCAATACCATAACACTTACGATATCCCTTTGTAATCAAATAGGCTTTATAGGTTCCAACTTTTCGTCTACATCTCTTTTTCTTTTGAAGACCCATTTACACCCTACGGATTTTACTCCTTCAGATGGATCAACTAATGTCCATATATCATTGATCTTCATGGACTCTATTTCAATTTCATAGCTTCAAGCCATTTCTTAGAGTCGGACCTCTACATCACATCCATGTAGGTGATTGAATTCTCATTATTCTCATCGAGCTCTACAGGATCTTCATCCCGGATCAAGAAACCTAAGTATTTGTCCAGCTGATGAGATACTCTATCGGATCACCTAAAGGATGTTTGTATATTGGGCTCTGGGTTTGATCTTATCAAATTTGGTTCAAATTCAGTCATTGATATCGGTTCTTCTATCTGTCGAACTTCATCAATCTCAATTTTAGAGACACTTATTCCTTTACTAAGAAATTCTTTTTTCAAAAAGTGTACCTTACTGCTGACAAATATCTTTTGTTCAGAGGAAGGTAAAAGTAATATCCTCTCATTTTCTTGAAGTACCCTATGAAATTATATTTATCAAACCTAAGTTCGAGCTTGTCAGTTTGTAATCGTTTAACATAAGCCGGATACCCCCAGACCTTAAAGTAAGTGAGGTTCGGCCTACGCCGTGACCATATCTCATATAGTCTTTTACTAACTGACTTACTCGAAACATTATTGACTACAAGATAAGCTGTCTCAACTGCATATCTCCAAAAGATAATGGACATACATGCAAACACCATCATGGATCGAATCATATCCAACAAGATTCGATTCTTCCTTTTTGAGATGCCATTATGCTGTGGTGTCCTGAAGGAGTCCATTATGAGAGAATCCCATTCTCTCCTAGAAATTTTAAAAATTCACTGAAAGGATATTCACCCCCTCGATCAGATCGAAGAGTTTTAATATTTTTTTCAGTTTATTTTTCTACTTCATTACAGAATCATTTGAACATTTCAAATGATTTAGACTTGTACTTCATCAAGTAGACATATCCATACCTAGATAGATCGTCTGTGAATGTAATGAAATAGCTATACCATCCTCTGACATATGTGCTCATGGGTCCACATATATCAGTATGTATCAGACCCAGAATATCACTGGCTCATTCATCTTTTTCAGTAAAAGATGATTTTGTCATTTTTTCAAGTAGACGGGACTCACAAGTTGACCATGATTTATAATCATTATCATTAAGAATTTTTTCTTGAGCTAACCTGTTCATCTTGTTCTTATTGATATGACCTAGCTTACAATGCCAAAGGTAGGTATCTATGACATCAATTATCCTAGGGTGTTTATTAGAAATGTACATTATATTAGGCTTAGATACAATATAGATACTATTGTTCAACTGTCTACGCATTATAGTAACATCATTCAAAATGATATCATAATTTTTTTTATTGATATTTCATAATTTGATTTGGCCAAAAAGCCTATCGAAATAATATTTAAAAGAAATTGGGACAGTAATGACATTCATTTAAAACAATAAAATGAGACTCGAATATAAGCTTGATGATTCCTAAAGCTAGAACTGAAACTAATTTTCTATCTCCAATGTTCAAAAATCTTTCACCATCTCCAAATCTCCTACTGACCTGAAGATCCTGCAACGAATTGCGAATATTAATAGGACTATCGGTATCCAATACTTAGGTCATTGTATCAAAAACAAAGAAGTTACAAGGTGTTATCATATAATTACTTTATCCAGTAACTGATTGCTTCTTATTCTTTGATCTGTTTGGGTCAAGAGAAGCTATATATTTAGGATAGTTCGTCTTCCAGTGACCCTGCTTCTTGCAATAGAAGTACTCTGCCTGACTCTGGTCAGTCTTGAACTTGAGCTTCTGGATCTGACTCTTAGCACTTTACATCTTTTTATTTTTCTTCTTTTTCTCTTTCTTAAAGGGATGATGCCTATCTGAAGAAGATCCTTCCACTACATTCAGCATCTCTTTGTGGAGCTGGTGATCCTTCTCAAAAGTCTGTAGCAACCCCAATAGATCGTGGTAGTTGACTACAGATTTCATTATTCTATAATGATTAAGAAATGATAGATAGAATTTTGGCAGGGAGTTCAGAATCACATCCTTCCCCAACTGTTCATGCGAGGGAAAGCTGAGCTTGCTCAGTCGCTCGATCTATTCGATCATATATAATACATGATTAATGATTGAAGCTTCCTCCCTCATCCGAGCATTGAAAACGATGCAACTAATCTTGTGTCGCTCAACATCCTCGGGAGTACCAAAAGACTCTCTCAACACCTTGAGCATGTCCTCTAGCTGAGCCTCTTCGACCTTTTGGCTAAACTCATCATTCATCGAAGGTCATATTATACAACAAACCATGGTGCGATAGTTAAGCCACTTCAAATAAGTGTCTCGAACCGTGCCATGGATGTTAGGAGTAGACTCCTCAGATACCAGACTATAATGACATATAGAATCCGCTCGTGCTCCAAGATGATTTTAAGTTTTTGATACCAGTTATCAAAATTTAATCCCGTTAACTTTTCACTGTCCAACAGTGATCGGAGCGATAAGTTTGAGGCCATATCTACACATAAAAAAAATCAAAATTTAATAAGTATATAATTAATTAAGCCTAAAGATATAGACTTTAGTCTAAAGATTCTTTCATTATTTTATACAAATTGGTAGCCTCTGTCTCCAATTTGAGGAATTACCTTAATTCTTTAGCGGGTACTAGAATCCATGCAGACTACATACAGGCCCAAGTATGGCTCAGCCAACTCATATGCATCTATGGTTAGTTCTCATCTAATTATTTTTTTAAATAATTTTTAGTAATTAATTTTGTCCTAGATTTTATTTCAGTAGGCGATGGGCCTCCACTGAAATTTTTAGTTAGGTCAAATCATTAACATGAACCTATTAGTGATTCTAACTAATGAATGATCAGGTTGAGTATGGCTTGGTCAATCCAATTATTCATCAGATAGTACATCAGAGTCATCATATGATGAATAATAATTCTATCATTCAGAGAAACACCAGATAGATGGTACCTACAATATCAATCAAAAATAACTAACCCATTATCATTCACCTTAATGGGAGGCTATGATCTAATTATCACCGTAACTATCTCATTTAAGGGATCTAATAATTTAGAAGATTTAATTATGAATTAAAAAAAAGAAGAGAAGATATCAATCAGCAAACCACAATCCTCCCACTGACTTCATCAAGTCATTGAATCGACTTAGGGTCATGCTGATTGAAATGATACCTAGATCAGTCACACTGATTAATCTTAATGGATGGGTCAACTCGAATCACTTAACGATCTAATCAAAATATAATTCATCAAATTGGTCAGATAAGTGAGATCGGTGGGAGGGTCTACTAAGCTTACCTTATACACTATCGAAATGGTCAAGTAAGCCACTCTCAATTAAAAACCATCGATTGAAATTTCAAACTCATCTTAGATACCAAATGATTAATTAATTTTGATTTGACCAACCTAATGATTCAGGTTAAACCACTGAGCCACAATCAAGGTCCATTTAATCTAATCAAAGACGTGGACTTGACCATCTATAATTATTATATTAAAAAATTTTAATTTAATCTAATTTAATATTTGGTTAGATTTAATCAATTTCTCTACATGATCAATTAATTTTTTGATTCTAATCTTAGGTCTAATCCAATTAAGAGGACCTAATTTGAGCTAACCCATGCCTCATGTTTTATGCAATATCATGTTGGAATTCGTATGTTGGGGCATGCATGTGTGTTTCAAAAATTTTATTTTCTTAACATCATAGTGAAATAGTAGATTAAAATATTTTTAATTTATATTTTATATGCATAAAATATAAACCACAAGGATCTACTTCATATGCTAAAATTATATATATGTTGAAATTTAATATGTGATCGAATTACATACCTATTTTGTAATTTTTTCTTCAAATCTGGATCTGGAAGAGAAGAGGATCTCTCTTAGCCACACAAGTATCTGATCTATATGAGTATCTACTTAGGATCAACCTGGAACAGTCCTCTTCAAGTTAATTTTTCTTCTTCAAGAAAAATCAGCCTGCGAATTTGAACGAAGCCTGGATCGCGATCAACTCTTTGATCTCTTTCCATGATCTTCTTCTTCTCTTCTTCTCTTGCCTTTCCCTCCTTGGTTTATGCTGCTACCAGAAAGAAAAGCCAGCACACAAGGGATGCCCAAAGCCCTTATGGGCATGATGATGAAGGACGCCCAAAGGGGGTGGGGCGTTGAACCACCATGGGAGAAGAGAGGGAGAGAGGAAGAGAGGGCGTGGGGCACTCCTAAGGGATGTGTGGACTGTTGGTTTTGATGCCTAGGTGTTGGGTTTTGGTGATACAGTGGAATATAAATTTCAAAAAAATTTTATATGCATTCAAGTATTGAAATCAAGTTTAACAATTAAACATAACTACCAGAACTCAAAACCTTAGGAACACCTTGATGATTACAATTAAATAAAATAAGCATGTATATAAACAAGAGATCAGAGGTCATATACCAACATGAAGATGAGCATCTAATAACCTTGAGATCTCCATAAGACTCCAAAGTAGAACCCTCTAACGATGATCCACACAGGACTGATCAGAGCCCTTCCCAATTCGACGTAGTGCTGCAGCCTTTTTCGCAAGTTTGCTGCGATCATCCTTCGCAGAACAGATTGTACCACCATCTGTATGCCTTCGAGACCTCCATTAGGATCATTCTAGAAACTATTTTTCAAATAATCTATCATACAAAAATCAGATTGAATGTTCAACACTTGAACAATCTGATTTTAGAACAAGTATCTCATGCTTTTCATTTTCTCTTCCCTTCCTTTTCATTTTTCTCTCCTTTTTCTTTATCTTTTTATTTTCAGATTTTTTCTATCTTTTTATCATCTAATCTCATGCCTAAAATTTTTTGGATCAGATTTTATCCCTTATGGGGTGCTCCTTATATAAGGTGTGAAGGGGTGCCACATAATTTCCCAAGGGGCACCAACTCTTGGCATCCCTTAAACCTTACACGGCAAAATTTTTTTTTTTGTGTGGAATCTAATGAATATGGTGTGGAATAGGAAGAGGTTAACAAGCAAGAGGACTCCTCTGCATACAAAAATCAAAGCACCATCTTATGGTGCATGAGATTAAGGAATGGTGAGAAATCAAGAGTCCACAACATTAAGGACTTTTCCAATGTTTAACGCACAAAATGAAAAGGTGTCACATTTTATTTTGGGCATGAAGTTTTTCCCAAAGAAGGATGCTAACCTCTCTTCTGTGTCCATATATCCTAAGAGTCATCATATGACATGTGGAAATAAAAGAACGTGTGAAATCCAAAAGGAATTTAAGAGACTTCGTTAAGGACACTTCCTTCTTAATACCAAAAATATGGGGTGGCATTTTTTCTTATGCATGGCATTTGGCATGGAGGAGGTTGATTTTATATAGAACTCTTCCACAAAAATTAGATAAGCCACCTATTTAAATATAGGTTCAAACCCAATCACATTAGGTCAAGACAACAAGTTAAGGGTTAGCACAAACACCTTTGCACTGAACCAATTGGAACTTGGGTTAATTCATGTGCTAGCAATTTAATTAACCCATTGGATTTATAATAAATCAAATAGATTAGACCAAGATCAAATCTCATTGTGTGTGACCTATTGGGTTCCAAATCTAGCCAGCAGTAGATCCAGACTCTCAATGTAATCTTAATCCGATTAGATTAGATCAGCTCAAGAGTCCCAATCAACGAGGACTCTTCTTAATTAATTTTTGAATTAAACTCTTTTAATTCTAACGAGTTCATAAGTCAAATTGATATCTAACAACATATCATGACTATCTGAAAGTTTTAAAATTTAGTAAAAATATCAAAATTATCCTTCGATCACATAACATCCTAAACAGGCCATGGACACGGAATCATGTCAAGCCAAATATCTATCCATATGTATCTCTATCTGATAATGATAACTCGATTGATAAATCAGTAGAAATTTTTTTACTATTCATCCATGCTCTGACCAAAGACTCTCAGAGTCATCATCCTATGAGATCACATAGGATGTTCTCTCCTCCTACAAGGACTGATCGATTTCATGTTATCCCTCACAACCTCAATGCATACTTCGCTATACTCAAAATATCCTACACACATCTCAAAGTGACATGCTAGAAAATAAACTAAAGTAAGGATCCATATATATAAGATACCATAGTGATCTTAGGTCAAAGGATTACATGCACCACTACCACAGGAGAATCATCTGTCGACATGCTGTAAGCCTCCATCAGATTTCTTTCTATGGGTCAGTTCAATGAACTTATTCTTTAATGAGCATCTACATTCTTGTATTAGTGTCACCACATAAGTGATTGTGAGATCAACCACCCTCTTCATTGAGCATACATAGCATGTACCAGTCTTACCGACATCTTCAATCTCCGACTCGATGATCCAACAACTGAAAATATTTTAAATTGAGGTATCAAAATTTTAGATCTCACTGACATGATCTCATCATGGTCCTAAAATTATTATCCTAATCTATGGGGTTTATCATAATCATAAAAATATGATACAGCAAATGTAAAACACAATACCTCATAAATAAAATAACTATTGTCATGCAAATGAGTAGGAAGATATCACAGAAAAGTTCTTTCACATTACCCATATGATTGGCTTATAGGACACTATTCTTTCAATCTCTCACTTACACTAAAGTCAATTTCCCTGTACCTAATATCTATGCAATAAAGGTGGAGAACACACTGCTGCTGTGTTAAGACTTAGTGAATTGGTCCATTATACTATTCTTTGTATGAACTTATTTTATGATCAAATCATGAATGAGGTGAAAGTACCTTAGGATGTGTGTGGGTTTCTGGTGAGACCACACCCAACTCAGTGATGAACCTTTTATTAGGCAACTTTTCTTAGCAATCTTTACTCACAGCAAATAACTGAGTCAAATACAGTTTGCTGTTTGAAATTTTTTCAATTCACTACTCCTTTAGTACTTCTCAAGTATTTTGTGAATACTTTTCATAATTTTCAAAAGTTTTCATCATGGATCTGTCTAAAATCAATGATTATGCACAAGGCATGAATCACATCAGGCTTGGTACATTGAATATATGGATAAGTAAACACTTTTACACCCATTCACAACATAAAATTTATGTACCTAAACTGGGACAAGCCTAGCATCATTTACATTTATCCCTATAGATGCCAAGTATATTGGATGCTACACCCAAGTCTATTTCGTAAAAATTTTTGTGATAAGCATGTTATTGACGAGTGCAATATCGGGACTACCTTTCCAACATGCTATATGTCATTCACATACAAAATCAAAAAGTTAATGAGACTCCCACTTATCTTCTTACACAACTTGGTTCATCCATATTTCGATAAAGTTAAATATTTTGACTATCTCATCAAAAATAGAAGTACCGACTCCTTAATATCTGTTATAATCTATAAATAGATTTCCCTCTCATTAAAGACAAACTCTCTAGATAGTATGTGGCAATAGCAAGCACAAATCCGGATTGATATTCCTGTTAGCAACCCATTGGGTCACACCCATAGATGCTTCAACCATAATCCATACTTAGTTTATGTACAGGGAGTTCATTTCAGATGTCATGGTTTCAAGCCAACTGTCAGAGTCTTTACTCATGACTATCTCTGAATAGGTCAAAAAAATATTATTCTCAATGATGTATGGTGTACAGTCATTTACAATGACAAACCTATATTTTGACTGATACATTATATACTCAGATTGACCTTCGATGAGGAGGTATGTGTCATGATTGTGCCTTATCAATGGGCACATTTGGTCAAGGATCAACTTGTGGACACTCCACAGTTATGCTGGGATAGTTCATAGGTCTTGACTTCTCAAATTTAATTATCCTCCTTCTGACCTCTTCTTAGAAAAAAAAAATTTTCCTAAAAAGTGGTATGCCTACTGACAAAATACTTTTTATCCAGGAGGGTGGTAGGAGTAGTATCACATACTACTTTTTGGATAATCTATAAACTTATATAAACCTGATCTAGCACAAAACTTATGTACATCAATTTTTTTCACATAAGTTGGGCAATCTTGTCTTTTTCATATCTCATATAGAGTACTAGTAATAGATTTTGACGGTATCTAATTCAAAACATATGCAGCAATATTGTGACATATCCCCAGAATGAGATAACAATATCTATAAAGTAATTTAAGGAGCACATCATATCTCATATGTAGTATCCATCTCTGGGTCAAGATATTATTAACTTTGAACATCCATATGTACAAGCCTAATAATTTACTCGTGCCTTTTTCTATATTCAGTAAATGAGATCTTGGTTATTTTATCTATGGAACAAGATTTACAAGTTCTGTATGATTCAAAATCATACAGATAAAGAACTCTTCTTTGTATTACTTGTTTATCTTTGACTCACAAAAATGACCAAGTTGGTAATGCCAGAGATATATGACCATCACATATTCTTTTCTTGTTCCCATCAACATGAAGAACAACATCATTGAATGACAAAAATAAGACCATTATCATAAGTCCATGCCATAAAATTTATCTAAAGAAAGTAATTTTTACTTTTTACATTAATTTCAAAACTATGCTACAATAGCAAAGAAATTGAAATAATATTTCTGATAAATTTAGGCATATAACAACAGTCTTTTAGTTTCTAAATCTTGCTAGAAGATTACATAGGTTCTACAGCCTTAGCATGAATGAACTATCCATCAGTATCAAAAAGCATATAGTCACCTCTCTTTAGCTTTATGGGTCCAGCAATACTATATAAGTGAAACCTATATAAAGTATCACATATCCAAAATTCTAAAGCTGAAACACTCAATGATATATTAGTTTGTATCATATACAAATCATTAGCATATGAATCTTTGCATCCTGCTACTGCATCACATTTGCAAGACAACTCTTGCAATTTATTTCTCATCATTGCTGTAATGATAATAGATACCATAGTGAAGACAATCTTCACCTTTTATCTCATAAGAGATATTAAAGAAGGAATCTAGGAGAGTTAGTAGGATCAAATCCTAGATTAACTCTCCATCCATGATAATGATTTAATCACTTGATTAAGTTAATCAGGATACATTTGACATTCATATTGTCAACCCTGTCATATCTCATATGCGATTTTTTCTTCCTTATAGTATCATCTCCGAACAAATCAGAATCAAGAGAATTGGAGACTATCTCCTATATGAGAACTATTCTGGGTTCCTCAACCATTCCATAAAGTTTGATCAATTATAAAAAAATATCAAACATACCATGCAGTGATAGTGAAGATGCAGATAAATATATAAAAAAATAAAATGACTACTCATAATAATATGCATAATTTAGATGAGATTTTTATCTAAATATGTCTTCCACTATTTTAATGAATTTATAGCCCTCAAGTATGAAAATGAAGAAATATATCATCTATTCTTTAGTGGGGTTGAGATCCAATTTTTTATAAAAAATTTGTGGATAGCATAACAAGCTCCTATGAGTTCAAAGAATAGGTAACTCTTACCAATTGCATCTCATACAACTCTCAACATAACTTTTACCTCTAAAATACTTATAGTCTTATGGATAGCATATCACACTATAGTATCTTAATCAAGTTGTACCCTTCAATCTTATATGATCATATTTGAATAATACTACTCCTGTGGATAGCACAACAAGAAGTACTACCAAAATATGCCATAAGCATCACTTAATCAATATCATATCAATTCTTATAGTAAGTTTTGTGGATAGTATAACAAACTTGTTAGATGTATGCCCTAGATGCCAGATTGGCTGACACATTCCTGTACAAATCTAAGGACAAATTCATAATTTTGACTATAAATCAATAAATGCGTTATTCTTCTATCACATTGTGTACATTGTGTCTGTGATATATCTTTGAGTTAGTAAGAATGTCAATTCATATTTTTAAGAGTTGAAAATTTAAGGCATGAATTTACATAACTAACTCATAAAGAGCTCCTGACCATAGGATCATCATGAGGATGGTGATCGATCCGGAAGGTTGGTGTACGATCGTTTTCTTAGGATAGATGTGTCTTGAGTCTACGGTGTGGAGATACCGGAGCGAGAGTAAGGTATTCATTGAGAAAAGAGTATGAGCGTGACCATATCGAGCAGTCATAAGGAAGTCTACCTTCTCATCGATGACTAGCTCGATGCTGCAGTTGTGTGTCTAGTTCTTTGACCTGAAGGTGCATCGACAGTTCACTTGTGTGTGTTATAGTTTGACTATACCATAACTCGATCTTCTAGCCATTCGAAATCCTGAGGTGTATGTTGGCTGTAGCATATTCATTGTAGGAACTAGGTCGCACCAAGATGAGATCTATCAACCTCGGTAGATGAGAGGAGTAGTCCTATGGTGATTGAAAGATCGAGTCCTTAAGCCCATGGCATGGCAGAGTGAAATAATAAAAAAAATTTTCATTGGAGTTTCACATCGGACTCGGATCGATCGATTGATTCATATGATTGATGTTGGGTTTGACGAGTTCACCTTAACCCTAATTCAGTCGGGACTCATGATAGAGGAACTCAATCACACAGGTAGTTGCATGAGAGGTTGTCTTCAGTTCTGATGGGTTGCCACCACATACTGCTAGATGTCACTGATGGATTTTGGGAGCAATTAGAATGATCTTGATGATCGATCATTCTAATTGTCTGAATCAGAAGAGTTCTGATCCATCGAAAGGAGTTTCGATGATGTCGATGATGAGATCATGACATATCTCATTACATATGAAATTGAACCTAACTGGATCACACAAATAAGGGTTAGGGTCTGGATGTCATCAATTGGGCTAACCTAATTGATTTGGATAAGATCCAATTAAGTTAAGGAAATCGTGCTAGCACACGATTGAGCCTAACTTTCTCCTCATGTAATCTTTTCTATCTCTACTGAGCCAAATATGATTTGACTCATCCAGAAATCTTGAAAAGGTTTTCTCAGTCTAAATGAAGCTTGTCCAGTCAGAAAAGGTTGTCTTAATTCATGAGATGAATTTAGAACAACACCTGCTAATTCCTGTCACCTGCCATTTTCATTTTAGGACATCTATCAAATGTTGATATATGGGTCTTAAACTGAAGAGAACTCATTGGAGGATTTTTGTGGAGTGTCCACATGCCAAATCTACATTGAATTGGGTGCCATAATCAGATTATGGCGTGAGCCCAATTGGATTAAAGTGGGCGCCCCAAATGGATAAGGATGGAAGGTGTCTTGATCAACATGGACTCTTGGACGCCATCTCCCTTGTGCTTATCCATTGTTGGTGCCAACATAGGAGAGAGGGTGGGGGTTCTTATCTGATGTGATCAGATGACATCACTCCACCAATCAAAATTTTTTTAGATTAAATAAAATTTTTTGATTGGTCGAATGATGTGGCACTGCACAGCATACAGGGTCTATAAAATCCTATCTGCGCCTAGGGTTTTAGTGTTTCTGCTCAATACCCAGCCAAAACAAGAATTCTCTCCTCTTCTCTATGTCTTCCCTTCTCTCCTCTCTCCCCTCTTCACATCCAAGGTGTTGGACATTCATCTGGTGCAAGGAAAAGGCATGGTGACGCTGGAACAGGAAGGCTGCAGGACATCTTCGACAGGCTGCTGCTCCAACTTTAGATGGAGTTCTGAAGCACTTCAAATCAGACAGAGATTTGATTTTTGGAGCATAGATTCATGAGGAGAAGATTTCTAGGTCCTACCTAAGTGGATACTGGTAGAGGCCAGGCGCTTGCGTGGCTAATCAGAATCTCGGGCTGTGCTGAGATCATCTACAGGGTAATCAGATTACCCTTGAGGTATGTCTATACTTCTCATACTTTTAGATTTAATTTTAGATTTTAAATATTAGATAATAAAATTAGATCTAATCGATATTAGATCTAAATAGAATAGGATAAAATTTTTAAATTATTCTGCCCCAGATTTGATAAAATCTGGAAGATCCTACAAAGGAAAAATGTGGTTTTTCTTTCAACTGGTATCAGAACCACATTGATGGCTCTATTTCAGATCTAATTTAGATCTAATTTTTTTTATATTTATTTATCTAATATTTAAAAAATTTTAGATATCATATCAAATATGATAAGATCTGAAATTAAAATATTTAAAATTAAATCTAAGAAGATCAAACATGCATGAGATGCATGACTAGACTAGGATTAGTTAAATCCATGAACAGTCTTAAATTTTATGTTTTAATGAAATTAAAATATGAATTAAATCTAATTTATTTTTATTTTTTTGATATTATAAGTGTTATAATCAGATCAAAAATAAAAAATAAAATTTTAATTTTTTCATAAAATTGATTTGTTGCATGCCTAGACTAGTTGTAGAATTATTCCAGTAACTTGTCTAGAATAGATTTAATTTTGAATAGTTCAATTTAAATTTTATTTTTTAGATATTACATGTGATGTATCAGATCTGAAAGTAATTAATTAGATCAATTTTTGATACATAAGATGTATGCAAAGTATGTATTAGTTAGATCTTAAATTGTATACGAGATATGTAAATTTAGATCTAACTAGTTTTGTAGTTAAATTTATATTTCTGATTAAGATGTTCCTCATGGCCGTCCGATCATAAGAACAAAGTAAAATTTTAAGACCCTCTCTTTCCATTCAATGGGATGTTCATATGACATGTAGGGGTGCCGCGCGTTCATCCTTAATCAAAAATCAAAACTTACTTTTCTGCAAAACCCTAGATCTTGAAACCTAAGATTTATTTTATATATTTTATTTATGAACCCAAACTTAATTAATGAATTAAGTTTATAAAATCAATTTGGTCTAAAATTGAGAATTTCAGATCTAAGATATTTTATAAAATTGGGTTCAGGCTTGGGTAGCTCAATTAGATCTAGCGGTTGATCAAACCGAATCAAGAGTTGGTTAGGTGGGATCATGAAAGCTAATAATTGACCAGCCTAATAAGATTAAGTCTGAGTCAAGGTCGAATCACATTTAGATGTAACTCGATCAAATTAAGACCTAATTTGGCTTAATGGTTAGAGTCTGGATTGTAGGCTAACCCAATTGGTTCTGGTTCGACAATTTGGTGTCTAAGATAAGTTGGGCAGATGCGACCGACTGATTTTTAATTAGGAGCTACTCGACTCGAATGCATTCTTGTCGAGTTAATGGCATATCCCTTCCATCGGTCTCACTTACCTGACCATATGTGTCGATCCAGTTTTGATTTGAGGTGGCTAACAATTGAGCTGACCCATGCCACTAGTTAGTCATAATTATTATGACTATGTCAAGTCAAGTTTAATGAGACCTAAATCAAATCTCCTAAGAAAATATTAAGTCTAGGTCTTCCATCATTGTGGATGTGCGGGCCCTTCCCGGAGTTGATTGTTTTGACTGGTTACAGTGGCTCAGTTGCATCGAGAAGATGCAACCATGTCCATTAGGCATTGGATGCTACGAATTAGAGGATGGGTTGGGCTCAATATTTCAGATACGTGAGGGTCCCAATCAGAAATCTAGTTCATGCAAATGGTGGGTCTGACTTAACTAAGGATTGGAGCAATATTTCGGACACGGTGAGCTTCATGAATTAGAGACCAAGTTTTGGGTGCACCATGATTAGAGAATCATTGGACAAGAGTTGTCCACTCATCGATTGACCCATCATCAATAACTGTTAGGTGAGGTGATGAGCTAGTTGGTGAGACCGCACCACCACTAGAAATCACTGATCACGGAGATTTTTCACATCTCTACCAAGGGAGTGTAGGGATCTGAGAAAATATGGGAGCCAAATTTGTTTAAAAATAAAATTCTAAATAAATTGGTTAAGTCTGATTACAAAATCTAACTAAAAACTTTCAACTCTCTATAGGAAACATGTCTGGCTCAAAACCCCTGACCAAAATACTAGACACCCACAAATTGACTGGACCCAATTTCAAGACTGGTTGAGGAACTACAAATTATTCTGAGTTCCAAAAAAAATGACTATGTCTTGGACCAGGACCCACCTGCCATGCCAGCATGTCCGACTGCTGAACAGAGAGCATCTTGAAAAAGTGGACAGATGATAATAACAAAGCAAGGTACTACATGTTGGGTGCAATGTCTGATGACTTGCAGCACCAGCATGAGAACATTTTGACTACCCGCCAAATGTTGGCTCACCTGCAAGAGTTGTTTGGTGAACAAAGTCGCACAGCAAGTATCAAGTTTGTCAAAGACTTTTTAAGACTAAAATACGTGATGGGCAGTCAGTCGAAGATCATTGTTTGACAATGATCAAGGATCTTAGGAGCTTGAGAAGCTCAGTATCATCTTAGACAAAGATTTTCTGATTGATGTGATCCTTCAGTCCTTGTCCGATGCATATGGTCAGTTCATCATGAACTTTCATATGCATAAGATGCAGTGTACCTTGGCCGAGTTAATGAACATGCTGGTTACGGCTGAGCTTTCTTTGAAGAGTTCAAAAGGCTTAGTTCTTATTGTGGAGCGGACTTCTTCCAAGAGAAAGTTTTTTGAAAAGAAGAAGAAGTCTGCAAAGAAACAGAAGGTGGATGGGAAAAGGAGGAAGCGGAACTCTTTCAATACCTGGCCACCCTAAAGAACAAGAAGGATGGTCCTTCTGGAGGTATGCTCGTTATAGAATCTAACCTTACGGTTTCTTCTGCATCCAGTTGGGTACTTGACTCTGGTTCTAGTGCTCATTTGTGTACTTCTATGCAGGTCTTGAGGAGAGCAGAAGGTGAGGGATGGGGAGATGATCCTACGCGTCAGGAACGGAGCAAGAGTTGCTGCTGTGGCTGTGGAAACCTACCCTTTGCGATTACCATTAGGATTAGATTTAGTTTTAAGAGACTGTTATTATGTGCCTGTAGCAAGCAAAAATTTGATTTCTGTTTCATGTTTAGCACAAGAAGGCTATGTGATTAGCTTTCATAAGGATCATTGTAACATATTTTATGAAAATAATAAAGTTGCAGATGATTTTCTTATTAATGATCTCTATCAGTTACATGTTGATGTATCTATATTTAATATCGAGCAAAATGTGAATGCCATAGGAATTAAAAGGCCTAGAGATAGTCTAAATAATAGGTATCTGTGGCACCTAAGGCTAGGTCATATAGCGGAAGACAAGGTTAACAAATTAGAGAAATTCAGGCTATTGAGTCCATTGACTTTCGAGTTATATCCAGTTTGTGAATCATGCCTTCAAGACAAAATGACCAAGCTCCCTTTTGTGGACATGGGGAAAGGGCCACAAACTTACTTGCCCTAGTACATACGGATGTGTGCGGCCCATTTGATGTGCCGGCTAGAGGCAATTATGTCTTCTTCATTATCTTTACTGATGATATGTTTAGGTACGGATATGTGTTTCTAATGAAATACAAGTCTGAAGCTTTTGAAAGGTTCAAAGAATTCAGACATGAGTAGAAAAACAAACAGAAAGTCCATTAAGGTTCTTGATCAGATCGAGGAGGTGAATACCTTAGTCGGAAGTTCTTAGACTATTTTAAGGACAATGGTATAGTCTCTCAATGGACTCCACCTGGAATGCCTCAACTCAACGGGGTTTCAGAATGGAGAAATCGGACCCTATTAGATATGGTCTGTTCCATGATGAGCTTCACAGACCTCCCTAAATTTTTTTGGGGATATTGTCTCATGACAGTAATTTATGTATTGAATAGGGTTCCCTCCAAAATCGTTCCTACCACATCATATGAGATATGGCATGGTAAGAAGCCAAGTCTGAATCATCTCAGAATTGGATTGTCTGGCTCATGTCAAGAGACAGCAGGCGGACAAGTTAGAGTTCAGGTCTTTTAGAGCTCGATTCATTGGATATCCTAAAGAGTCATTAGGATACTATTTTTATATTCTGAAAGACCACAATGTGATTGTGAGTCGAAATGCTATTTTTTTTGAAAAATAGTTTATTCAAGATGGTGGCATCGGAAGAATAATTAAGCTCAAGGAGAATGTCTCCCAAGAGCAATGAGCTAATGAATCTGAGGAATCAAATCAATCAGAACTAGTCCTAACACAACCTCTTCCACCTCGTAGATTGACTAGGGTTTTTCATCCTCCTGAAAGGTACTTAGGTACCATACAAGAGGATGTAGAGAAAATATTCCTCACAGAAATGGGGTTCATGGTGATGATCTCAAGACCTATGATGAGGCAATATCAGATATCAACTTCGAGAAATGGTTAAGGCAATGAGATCAGAAATTGACTCGATGCACTCAAACCAAGTCTGAACCTTGGTAGATCCACCTGAAGGTATTGTACCTATTGGGTGTAAATGGATCTTCAAGAGAAAGATAGGTGCAGATGAAATGTGGGACATTCAAGGCTAGGCTCGTAGCGAAAGGTTATAGTCAGCACGAAGGCATTAACTATCAGGATACCTTTCGCCGTAGCCATGCTAAAATCCATCCACATATTGCTTGCTATTGAGCCTATTTTGATTATGAAATATGATAGATGGACATAAAAACGGCATTCTTAAATGGACATCTTGAGGAAGATATCTATATGGAACAGCCATTTGGTTTCACATCCAATGATGATGATCACAAGGTCTGCAAGCTGCAAAGATCCATTTATGGACTTAAGCAAGCATCTCAGAGCTGGAATACTCATTTCAATGATATGATCAAAATATTTGATTTCATCAAGAACAAGGAGGAACCATGTGTGTTCAAAAAGGACAGTGGGAGCACGGTTGTCTTCCTCGTATTGTACGTAAATGACATCCTCCTAATTGGAAATGACATTCCCATGTTGACTTCAGTCAAAGTATGGTTGTCTAAGGAGTTTTCTATGAAAGATCTAGGAGAGGCATCCTTTATACTGGGTATTAAGGTCTATAAAGATAGACCAAATAGGATGTCGAACTTTCACAGAAGATGTACATAGAGAGGTCTAAAAGATTTAGCATGAAAAACTCCAAAAGAGGTTTATTATCTTTTAACATGGCATTATCTCTCCAAGAAGATGTGCCCTAGCACACCTGAGGAGATTGAACGCATGAGTAAGATCCCTTATGCTTCGCAATAGGGAGCCTCATGTATGCCATGCTATGTACACGACCTGATATAGCCCATGCTGTGAGTGTCACAAGTAGATATCAGTCGAATCCAAGCGAAGAGCACTGGACTTCTGTGAAATATATCCTTAAGTACTTGAGAAAACTAAGGATATGTTTCTAGTCTTTGGAATGGAGAACTCCAGATTCAGGATATACAGACTCAGACTTTATATCTGATATAGATGATCAAAAGTAACATCTGGGAGTCTGTTTATTTGCAATGGTGGTGCAGTCAGCTGGAAGAGTTTCAAGCAGACGGTGATTGCTGATTCCACCATAGAGGCAGAGTACATTGCTGCATCGGAAGCTACGAAGGAGGCATTCTGGTACAAAAGTTTCCGCAGAGCTTGGAGTGATGTCATCGATGTCATACCTCTTTACTGCAATAATAATGGCGCCATAGCCCTAGCTAAGGAGCCAAGGTCTCACCAGAAGTTCAAGCACATCGAGCGGCGATTCCATTTGATCCGTGATTACCTCGAAAAGGATTATGTCGAGGTCAAGAAAGTCGACTCCACAGACAATGTGGCAGATCCGCTGACTAAGCCATTGGGCCAGCAAAAGATCGAAGCCCACCTTGAGAGATGGGACTTAGATATGTAGCCAATTGGCATTAGGTCAAGTGGGAGTTTGTTAGATGTATGCCCTAGATGCCAGATTGGCTGACACATTCCTATACAAATCTAAGGGTAAATTTATAATTTTGACTATAAATCAATAAATGGGTTATTCTTCTATCACATTGTGTAATTGTGTCTGTGATACATCCTTTGAGTTAGTAGGAATGTCAATTCATATTTTCAAGAGTTAAAAATTTAAGGCATGAATTTACATAACTAACTCATAAAGAGCTCCTGACCATAGGATCATCATGAGAATGGTGATCGATACGAAAGGTTGGTGTATGATGCTTCTTAGGATAGATGTGTCTTGAGTCTACGATGTGAAGATATCGGAGGAGAGTACAGTATTCATTGAGAATGAAAGTACTGAGCATGATCATATCGAGCAATCATAAGGAAGTCTACCTTCTCGTCGATGACTAGCTCGATGCTGCAGTTGTGTCTAGTTCTTTGACCTGAGGTGCATCGATAGTTCACCTTGTGTGTGTTATAGTTTGATTATACCATAACTTGATCTTCTAGCCATTCGAATCCTGAGGTGTATGTTGGCTGTAGCATATTCATTATAGGAACTAGGTCGCACCAAGATGAGATCTATCAACCTTGGTAGATGAGAGGAGTAGTCCTATGGTGATCGAAAGATCGAGTCCTTAAGCCCATGACCATGGCAGAGTGAAATAATGGAAAGAATTTTTATTAGAGTTTCACATCGACTCGGATCGATCGATTGATTCATATGACTGATTTGGATTTGACGAGTTCACCTTAACCCTAATTCAGTCAGAACTCATGATAGAGGAACTCAATCACACAGATAGCTGCACCGAGAGGTTCATCTTTAGTTCTGATGGGTTGCCACCACATACTACTAGGTGTCACTGATAGATTTAGAAGCAATTAGAATGATCTTGATGATCGATCATTCTAATTGTCTGAATCAGAAGAATTCTGATCCATCAAAAGGAGTTTCGATGATGTCGATGATAAGATCACGACATATCTCATTACCATATGAAATTGAACCTAACTGGATCACACAAATAAGGGTTAGGGTCTGGATGTCATCAATTGGGCTAACCTAATTGATTTGGATAAGATCCAATTAAGTTCAAGAAATCGTGCTAGCACACGATTGAGCCTAACTTTCTCCTCGTGTAATCTTTTCTATCTCTACTGAGCTAAATATGATTTGACTCATCCAGAGAACTTGAGAAGATTTTCTTAGTCTAAATGAACTTGTCCAGTCCAAAAAAGGCTTGTCTTAATTCATAAGATGAATTTAGGACAACACCTGCTAATTCCTATCACCTGCCATTTTCATTTTAGGACATCTGTTAAATGTTGACATATGGGTCTTAAACTGAAGAGAGCTCATTGGAAAATTTTTATGGAGTGTCTACATGCTAAATCTATATTAATTGGTACCATAATCAGATTATGGTGTGAGCCCAATTGGATTAAAGTGGGTGCCCCAAATGGATAAGGATGGAAGGTGTCTTGATCAACATGGACTCTTGGACGCCATCTCCCTTGTGCTTATCTATTGTTGGTGCCAACATAGAAGAGAGGATGGGGGTTCTTATCTAATGTGATTAGATGACATCATCCATCAATCAAAATTTTTCTAGATTAAATAAAATTTTTTGATTGGTCGAATGATGTGGCACTGCGCAGCATACAGGATCTATAAAATCCCTGTCTGCGCCTAGGATTTTAGTGTTTCTGCTCAATACCCAGCCAAAATAGAATCCTCTCCTCTTCTCATATCCTCCCTACTATCCTCTCTCTCCTCTTCATGTCCAAGGAGTTGACGTTCATCTGGTGCAAGAAAAAGGCATGGTGACGTCTGGAATAGGAAGGCTGCAGGACATCTTCGACAGGCTGCTGCTCCAACTTCAGAAGGAGTTCTGAAGCACTTCCAAATCAGATAGAGATCTAATTTTTGGAGTGTAGATTCATGAGGAGAAGATGTTCTAGGTTCTACTTGAGTGGATACCGATAGAGGCCAGGCTTTGCATGGCTACATCAGAACTTTGGGCTGTGCTGAGATCATCTACAGGGTAATCAGATTACCCTTGAGGTATGTCTATACTTCTCATACTTTTAGATTTAATTTTAGATTTTAAATATTAGATAATAAAATTAGATCTAACAGATATTAGATCTAAAATAGCGTAGGATAAAATTTTTAAATTATTCATCCCAGATTTGATGAAATCTGGAAGATTCTACAAAGGAAAAAGATGATTTTTCCTTCAAAACTTACTATAGTTTTTGACATACTCTATTGACTTAATGAAATAAGTACCATATTCTTCATAATACAAAACAATATCAAATCAGTCCCCACAGCAAGTCTTGTGGATAGCACAATAAGCTACTATGGTTCTTGACATAATAATAGCTTAACATGAAGGAAGGCATGGGTAGTGTTCTTAATACTTCG
Source organism: Elaeis guineensis (assembly GCF_000442705.2). Taxonomy (NCBI): domain Eukaryota; kingdom Viridiplantae; phylum Streptophyta; class Magnoliopsida; order Arecales; family Arecaceae; genus Elaeis; species Elaeis guineensis. Next base: position 59,495,980 of record NC_025996.2, read on the forward strand.
TCATTATAACTTAATATAATTTAACCAAAAGACTTAGGTCTCATGCACATCCAATACATATATATATATATATATAAATGTATCATATACAATTTTAATTCTAACACCAGTATGTAAGAGCATATAAAAAAAATTTAATGGTCATGGACTTTTAAAAAATCATCCGAGCCACAGATGGATTATGGGTCTAACCCAAGGTGCACATCAGATTGAACCATCTCATGGTCAATCTTAATGTGCCTTTGCTTTTCAAACATTTGGTAGTTCAGTCTTCATCTCCATTAAGGCTTTCATGAATACTCGATCTTTATCTAAAAATAGAAAAAATAATTTCTATCTATTCTCAAATAATTTTTTTTTATAATTTTATATCAATAGGTAAAATTTCAATCAACAGTTAGAAACATACTAAAGAAAGATACAGCTGATAATACAATATATCAGGGGCACCCAGCCCCTATTGCAACTCTTGCAGATGCATTTATATAATCAGCCAATACGAAGCATTCATGCATACATCCATCACATGGATGTACCATGGTCCATAACCACTCAACATGTATTTTATAATAATTATAAAATATGATAATTAACATCTCATATTATCTTAATTGTGATATCATTCATAAACATGTCAATGAAGATGTTTAAATATATAGACATAGGACCTGTCTAGGATTTTTTATTAGAGTTCAACTCTTGACCCAATTTTAATTTTAAGTCAATCATTTGTCATCCTTTTAAGATGTGTTGACAATTCTTAGGTTAACCTTAATCCAATTAGGTTAGCAAAGATTCGATCAACCATGACTCAAACCCTAATCAAATTAGTAAATGAAATTTGATCAACATAAATTAAACATGACTTCTAATCAAATTAGAACTATAAATTTAATTTAATCTATAATTGTTAATTCTAATCATATTAGAATAATGAATTATAGTTAAACAAATCTATCGGCAAAAATCGTAATCTATGTCTAATGCATCCTTTCTATGATCAAAAATTTTTTTAGCTCTACACATACCTAGGACAACAACCAAGATGGAAGACCCACAACGGTAAGTGCCCAATAACATGGTGGTCAACCTTTGGATCTTAGGTAAAAGCATCAAATGCAAGAACTCTAAGTCTTGACAATGTATATCCAATGTATCATTCCAAGATTTTACACATCATATGCATTGGATTTACAATTTCATCGAAAATTAGATCATAGGATCTAACTTAAACTTGTCACATAAGTCTAAAGATCATAAAATTTCATATCCAAGTTCGATCATGGATTGATAATATTTTATCATTAATAAAAATACATCAAGAACATCAATTAAACATCAATTAAAAAAATTAATTTTAACATAATATGAACTAGATCTAATCCATATCACAATAATAACATGATATTTGATTGAATCAATCAAGAGTGGCTCTGATACCACTGTTGGATTTTGATGACGTAGTGAAATATAAATTTTAAAAAAAAATTATATGCATTCAAGTATTGAAAATAAGTTTAATAATAAACATAACTACCAAAACTTAAAAGCTCTAGGAACACCTTGATGATTACAATCAAATAAAATAAGCATGTATATAAACAAGAAATCAGAGGTCATATACCAACATGAATATGAGCATCTGGTAACCTTGAGATCTCCACAAGATTCTAAAATAGAAGCCTTCCAATGGTGATCTACATAGAACTGATCAGGGTCCTTTCCAATTCGACATAGGGCTGCAGCCTTCTTCGCAAGTTCGTTATCGATCATCCTTCACAAGAACGGATTGCACCAGTACTTGTATGCCTTCGAGACCTCCACTAAGACTATTCTAAAAATTATTTTTTAAATGATCTCATCACATAAAAATTAGATTGAATGTTCAACACTTGAATAATCTGATTTTAGGACAAGCATCTCATGCTTTCTATTTTCTCTTCCCTTCCTTTCTATTTTTCTCTCTCTTTCTTTGCTTTTTCTTTTCAAATTTTTTCTACCTTTTTCTCATCTAATCCCATGCCTAAAACCTCTTTGGATCAGATTTTATCCCTTATGAGGCACCCCTTATATAAGGTATGAAGGGGGCCATATAATTTCCCAAGGGGCGCCAACTCTTGGCATCCCTTAATCCTTACACGGCAAAAATAAATTTTTTGTGTAGAATCCAATGAATATGGCTTGGAATAGGAAGAGGTTAACAAGCAAAAGGACTCCTCCTCTATGTACAAAAATCAAGGCACCATCTTATGGCATGTGGGATTAAGGAATGGTGAGAAATCAAGAGTCCATAACATTAAAGACTCTTCTAATGTTTAACGTACAAAATGAAAGGGTGTCACATTTTATTTTTGGCATGGAGTTCCTTCCCAGAGATGGACTCTAACCTCTCTTCTACACCCATATATCCTAAGAGTCATCATATGATGCATGGAAATAAAGGAACGTGTGAAATCCAAAAGGAATTTAAGAGACTTTGTTAAGAAGGACACTTCCTTCTTAACGCCAAAAATATGGGGCGGCATTTTTTCTTGTGCATGGCATTTGGTGTGGAGAAGGTTGATTTTATATGGAACTCTTCCACAAAAATCAAATAAGCCTCCTATGTAAATATAGGTTCAAACCTAATCACATTAGGTCAAGTCAACAAGTTAAGGGTTAGTACAAACACCTTTACACTGAATCTAATTGAAAACTTGGGTTAATTCATGTGCTAGCAATTTAATTAACACATTAATTTATAATAAATTTAAATAGATTATACTAAGATCAAATCTCTATTGTGTGTGACTCATTGGGTTTCAAATCTAGCCAGCAGTGGATCCAGACTCTCGATGTAATCCTAATCTGATTAGATTAGATTAGCTCAAGAGTCCCAATTAACTAGGACTCTTCTTAATTAATTTTTGAATTAAACTCTTTTAATTCTAATGAGTCCACAAGTCCAAATTGACATCTAGCAACATGTCATGACTATCCAAAAAATTTAAAATTTGATAAAAATATCAAAATTATCCTTCCATGATGAGTTACTATATAATTCAATCCTTCAATCACACAACATCCCAGACAGGTGATGAGCATGGAATCATGTCAAGCTCAAATATCTATCCATATATATTTCGATCTGATGATAATGACTTGATTGATAAATCAATAAAAAAATTTTTACTGTTCATCCCTGCTCTGGCTAGAGACTCTCAGAGTCATCATCCTATGAGATCACATAGGATGTTCTCTCCTCCTACTAGGAGTGACCGATTTCATGTTGATTGCTCACAACCTCCATGCCCACTTCATCATACCTAGAATATCCCACACATATCTCAAAGTGGCATGCTAGGAATAAACTAAAGTAAGGATCTATATACATAAGGTACCATGATGATCTTAGGTCAAAAGATCACATGCACCATTCTCATTGGAGAATCATCTGTCGACATGCTGTAAGGCTCCATCAGATATTCTTTCTATGGGTCAATTCAGTGAACTCATTCTCTAATAAGCACCTACATCCTTATATTAGTGTCACCACATAAGTGATTGTAAGATTAACCACCTCTCTATCGAGCATACATAGGATGTACCAGTCTTACCAACATCATCGATCTCTGACTTGATGATCCAATGACTGAGAATATTTTAAATTGAGACTATCAATATTTTAGATCTCACTGACATGATCTCATCGTGATCCTAAAATCATTGTCCTATCTATAAAATTTATCATAATTATAAAAATATGATGCAGCAAATGATAAAACACAATATCTTATAAATAAAATAAATAATGTCATACAAATGAGTAGAAAGATATTACAAAAAAATTTCTTTGCATTACTCATGCGATTGGCTTGTAAGACATTATTCTTTCAATCTCCCACTTGCACTAAAGCCAATCACCTCTGTACCTGATACCTATGCAATCAAGGTAGCAAACATACTGCTGCTGTGTTAAGGCTTAGTAAACTGATCCATTATACTATTCTTTATATAAACTCATTTTATGATCAAATCATGAATGAGGTAAAAGTACCTTAGGATGTACGTGGGTTTTTGGTGTGACCACACCTAACTCAGTGATGAACCTTTCATCAGGCAATTTTTTTTAGCAATCTTTACTCACAGCAATTAACTGAGTCAAACACAGTTTGCTGTTTGAAACTTTTCTAATTCACTGCTCCTCTAGTATTCTCAAGTACTTTATGAATACTTTTCATAGTTTTTAAAAGTTTCTATCATGGATCTGTCTGAAATCAATGATTATGAACAAGATATAAATCACATCAGGCTTGGCACATTGAATATATGGGTAAATAAATACTTTTACACCAATTCATATTGAACCTTTTCAACATAAAATCCATGTATCTAGACTGGGACAAGCCTAATATCCACTTATATCTATCCCTATAGATGCCAAGTATATTGGATGCTACACCCAAGTCTATTTCATGAAAACTTTTGTGATAAGATGTTATTGACTGAATGCAATATCGGGACTACCTTCCCAACATGCTGTATGTTATTGACATACAAAATCAAAAATTAGTGGGACTCCCATTTGTCTTCTTGCACACACTTGGTTCATCCATTTTCGATAAATTTAAACATTTTGACTATCTCATCAAAAATAAAAATACCGACTCCTCAATACCTGCTTTAATCCATAAATAGATTTGCCCTCCCACTAGAGACAAACTCTCTAGATAGTGTGTGGTAATAGCAAGCACAAATCCGGATTGATATTCCTATTAGCAGCCCGTTAGGTCACACCCATAAGTGCTTCAACCATAGTCCATACTTAGTTTATGTACAGAGAGTTCATTTCATATGTCATGGTTTCAAGCCAATTGTCAGAGTCTCTACTCATGACTATCTCCGAATAAGTCAAAAAAATATTATTCTCAATGATGTATGGTGTACAATCATTCACAATGACAAACTTATATTTTGAGTGATACATTACACATTCAGATTGACCTTCGGTGAGGAGGTGTGTGTCATGGTTGTGCCTCATCAATAGGCACATTTGGTCAAGGATCAACTTGTGGACACTCCATAAGTTATGAAAGGATAGTTCATAGGTCTTGAACTTTTCAAGTTCAATTATCCTCCCATTGACCTCTTCTTAAAAAAAAAAATTTCCTAAAAAGTGGTATGCCTACTGACAAAACACTTTTTGTCCAGGAGGGTGGTAGGAGTAATATCATATACTACTCTTTGGATAATCTATAAACTTATAAACTTGATCTAGTACAAAACTTATGTACATCAACTCTTTTCACATAAGTTGGGCAATCTTGCCTCATTCCATATCTCATATGGAGTGCTAGTAACAGATTTTGACGGTATCTAATTCAAAATATATGCAGCAATATCTAGGACATATCTTCAGAACAAGATAACAAGATCTGTGAAGTAATTTAAGAACACACCATATCTCATATGTAGTGTCCATCTCTAGATCGAGATATTATTAACCTTTGAACATCCATATGTACAAGGCCTAATAATTTGCTCGTGCCTTTTTTCATATCCAGTAAATGGGATCTTGGTCATTTTATCCATGAAACAAGATTTACAAGTTCTATATGATTCAAAATTATAACGATAAAGAACTCTTCTTTGTATTACTTGTTTATTTTTGACTCACAAAAATGATAAAGTTGGCAATGCCCAAGATATGTGACCATCACATATTCTTTTTTTGTTCTCATCAATATGAAGAACAACATCATTAAGTGACAGAAATATAAGATCATTATCATAAGTTTCTATCCATAAAATTTACTAGAAGGAGAGTAACTTTTACTCTTTACATTAATTTCACAACCATGCTACAATAGCAAAGGAATTGAAATAATATTTCTGATAAATTTAGGCATATAACAATAATCTTCTAATTTCTAAACCTTGCTAGAAGGTTACATAGATTCCTACAGCCTTAGCATGAATGGACTATCCATTAGTGCTAAAAAGCATGGAGTCACCTCTCTTCAGCTTTATAGGTCCAGCAACACTTTGCATAAGTAGAACCTATATAAGGTATCACATATCCAAAATTCTAAAGCTAAAATACTCAATGATATATTAGTTTGTATCATATATAAATCATTAGCAAATACAAACTTTGTATCCTGCTACTGCATCACATTTGCAAGACAACTCTTGCAATTTATTTCTCATCATTGCTGTAATGATAGTAGATACCCATAGTGAAGATAATCTTTACATTTTTTTCTCCCAAGAGATACTAAAGAAGGAATCCAGGAGAGTTAGTAGGATCAAATCTTGGATTAACTCTCCATCCATGATAATGACTTAATCACTTAATTAAGTTAATCAGGATACATTTGACAATCATATTGTCAATCTCGTCATATCTCATATGCAGTTTTTTCTTCTTTATAATATCATCTCTGAACAAATCAAAATCAGGAGAATAGGAGACTATCTCCTATATGAGAACTATTCTTGAGTTTCTCAACCATTTCATGAAGTTTGGTCAATTTTAAAAATTATCAGACATACCATGTAGTGATAGTGAAGATGCAGATAAATATATAAGAACATAAAAAGACTACTCATGATGACATACACAATTTAGACAAGATTTTTATCTAAATGTGTCTCTCATTATTTTAATAAATTTCATAGCCCTCAAGTATGAAAATGAGAAAACATATCATCTAGTTCCTTAGTAGGGTTAAGATCTCAATTTCTCATAAAAAATTTTGTGGACATCACAACAAGCTCCTATGAGTTCAAAAGATAGGTAACTCTTTTATCAATTATATCTCATGCAACTCTCAACATAATTTTTGTCTCTAAAATACTTATAGCCTTGTGGATAGCACAACAAACTATAGTATCTTAGTCAAGTCATACCCTTCAATCTTATATGATCATATTTGAATAATACTATTCTTGTGGATAGCACAACAAGACAGTACTAACAAAATATGCCATAAGCATCACTTAGTCAACATCATATCAATTTTTATAACAAGTCTTATGAATAGCACAATAAACTCACTATAGTTTTTGACATACTCTATTGACTTAGTATGTGCTAAGTACCATTAGCTTCATAATACATCAAGATAGTATCAAATCAGTCTCCACAGCAAGCCTTGTAGATAGCACAACAAGTCTACTATAGTTCTTGATATAATACTGGCTTAGCATGAAGAAAGGTATGGGTAGTGTTCTTAACACTTCGCCATTATGACTTAATATAATTTAATTGAGAGATTTAGGTTTCATGCACATCCAATATATATATATATATAAATGCATCATATACAATTTTAATTCTAACTACCATCATGTAAGAGCATATAAAAAAAATTTAATGATTGTGGATCAACTGTCATCGATATTCACTACAAGAGCTCATTGAGATCCATATTTATATGTCAGTTAAATTCCAGCAGCCTCACTGCGAGCAGTAGTACTATCTCAGGTCAAAAGACCATTCACACAACTACAGCATTTAGACAATCACTGACGATCGAATAGAAATCTAAGTGATCTCTTGTATGGTTATGCTCAGTACTAGTTCTTTAACAGCTGCTCGTACTCGTCGTCCAGTGTCTCTATACTGTAGACTAAAGACTCATCTATCTCAAAAAAGTGATCTGTGCGCTGGTCTATCCGAATTGATCCCCATCCTCATGATGATTTTATGATCGAAAGTATTTAAAAATTAAATATATATCTCTAATTCTTAATTTTTTTAGAATATGTATTAAAAGTTAATTCTATGGATGATTCAAAGATACATCACACTTGAATAAAAAATAAATTTATCTTTTTATTGATCAAATTAATATATTAAGTATAAAATTATCTTCTAGATTTATTATAATGTGTCAGCCATATTGGCTTCTAGGATATATATCTAACATGTCATTAGATCTTAAATCATAATTCTAGATCTAATCGATTCAATATTTAATTTTTAATTAAGTTTTTGCATCAACATAATTTGGATTTTGAAATATTTTTTATATAAACCTTTTATATTAAATCATAAATTTTTTTAAATCATATCTAAATTTTTATAATTTTAAATTAAAATAATTTTGATTATCAAGATTAGATGTAACTAATTTTCTTTACAACTTGCGTCACATACAACAAATCCTAAGATTTCAAGATCTAGGATTTTGTAAGAAAGTAAGTTTTTTTTTTTCACTTTCTTCTTCATGGGACCTCACAGTGGCATCCCTACATGCTATAAGTGTACCCCATTGAATGGGAGGAGAAGGTCATGTAACCTTACTCCTATAACTGGATGGTCTGATGATTATCCAATTCGAGTATTTTGCTACTTAAATCATCTAATCTTACATATAAAAAATCAGATCTAAAAATAAAATATATTTAAATCTAATCTAAATAGTAAATAATCAGATCTAAAGATATATTATTAGATCTAAAAATATATTAAATCATATCATAAAGGAATATGGCTATGATACCAATTGAAGGAAGCATAAGTAGTGCTATGCATGCAATTTAAAAAATTTTATACAGTAAACTATAAGATTAAATAATTTAATCTAAATTACATGCATAAGATCTAACCTAGACTACCATACCAAGATAAAAAATATGATTTAATATGCACATGAGATCTAAAAATAAAACTTGCATCGATCTGATCGATGCTGTAATTCTAGATCTAACCATTAGATCTAACAAAAATGATCAAAGAAGTTTAAAATCATTACCAAACTAAAAACTCTTGATCTCTGCTGATCCAATACTTGGATAGGCTCTCTTTCAGATTGCTCACAGCCACACAAATCGTCCGACCTTTACAAAATGTCCACACGAAGACCGACGTAGTTCAGGCTCCTTGAAAGTGCTAGCTTGCAAGGATCTTAGAGGCTGATATCTTTCTTCTTCTTCAAAAGCCTTGGATGCTCCAAAGGAAGAGAATATTTGGAGGAGGAAGAGGAGAAGAGAAGGAGCTTTGAAGAAAAAATAAACTAGCAAGAGGAACTAAGATGGGGCATCCAAGAGTGGAGCCCCCTTTATATAGGATGCCAATCTCAAATTTTTGGCATCCAAAAATTTTTAGAAAATGCTGGTTGGCATGAGGAGGAGATCAGGAGTCTCTCACATCCAAAAACTCCTCAAAAAATTTAAAAAAAAAAATCAATTGGCACCTCCCATCTTTACTAGTTTGAAAATTTTTTTTCCTTTCTTATCTCTTTATCTCTTATTCGGATCGCATTCGAATTAGGCAAAAAATAAGATCATGACTCACCATGCATTGCCACCCATCCTTACTTGGCCCACTCTGATCATGCCAAAAATTTCAAGTCAAATCCAATTTGGTATTGTGATTAGGTGCATGGGTCCAGGGTGGCCCAAGGATAAAGAGATAGAGTCTTTGTTGGCTTTGAATAAAGAGATAGAGTCATGCTTGATCATATCAAACCCAATCTAAGTCAAGCTGAATTCAATTCAATTAGACTTGATTCAAAGCTCTTTACTCAATCAAATTGAGTCAATTAACAATCTAATTACTAATTAATTTTTTATTAATAGTAGAGTTCCAGTCCAGTGGGACTGTCCTCCAAAGTCTCAGTCTCAGTGGGACTCCTCACCAGAGTCACAATCTAATTGAATTTTTCAGCCATCAAATCTGATCAAATCTTCTAATGTGTATGACCCTATTAGTTTGAAGCTAAGTCAGTAGCATAAAATAATTTTTTATATTAATCGATGTAATCATCTAGTAATGAGACTCGACGTTCGGATAGGTCGAAAGATTGTGAAGCAACATTCTAGAACCTACTGGCGTATAGTTACTGTATAATTTATCCCTTCGACCCTAATGCTCAAGGTGACCACGGGTTTGACTGTCAACCCTAATTTAGTCGATCACATTGTATTTCAACCTTTCAAATCCATCACATGGATTATCCTGGCTAAGATTTTACTAAATTAAAATATACTTATGCATATCTCCTACTAATTCAGAGGGATCAATTCCATCTTAACTCAGACATCGACTTGATAAGTACTTAATTGCACCCAGTAATCTTCATCACTGAATTAAAAATTTGGATGGTCTGGTACTAAAGTACAGTGAGTTACTTACAAGTCACCGTAGTAATCTCAAGTCTGAGAGATATTTATACCTATATCCTTTACGAACTACTCTTGACAGCAGAGTGCTCGATAAATAATTATGTCTGATGTGAATGTACACCTACATTCCACTTGCATGCCATACCAGTGTCTCCACACTCCTTGGTTAAGAGGACAATCAACTCATATGGCACATAATGACCTATACTCGATATTGCTATTGTCCTATTAACAACATATCATTTAGTCACAAATATATTTTAAGGACTAAACAATAAATTCTCTTTTGTCGATTAATTATAGTCCCAAGGACTTCATCATGATCACGGGAGTTCAAATAAGATGGACAAAACTATGACGAAAAAATTAAATAATTTTTATTAATAAAAATTTATATATAATTATAATTATGAACACAATCATCAACAGACTGATGATTGACTTTGAAACATATTTTCCAACACACCACCATGCACATCGATCGGATCGGAGACTTGCAGCAACACCTTTCAATTACATCGATTAACTGTATATTGATGTAGTAGTGCTAGCTAGAGTACTAACATATAATATCCATATGTATGCTCATAAACAAGATATTGCATGTTGAGTATATTCTAAATAAATGCTTGGTTTAGGTGATTTAAATGTTCTATAATTAATTATTAAGAGAATGGGCAAAAGAATATTCAAGAGAAAAATGGAGTGTATAGGTTATTTATTTCAAGATTACTCATGTTTTGAGGATGTTAGTGGTAATGTTCTATTGAAACAAGAACTTTAAACCATCCAAAATTTATTAAAAGGGAGTTAATTATGTACAACCTATTGAAAAAGAAGAAGAAGAAGAAGAAGAAGAAGAAGAAATGGAGACCATTAGCTACAGTTTGTATTGTGTTAGAGTTTTAGAGAGAAAACTTAAAATTTTCCTTTCCTCTAAAGGACCCTAAAGGTCTTCTCTTAAGTTTAGTCCCACATTAGAAAGGGACATGTTTCTCTTAATGCTTATCTATCTTTTTTCCTTGCCCACCTTTTCATGGGTCAAAAAGGAAAGTGGATTTTACACAACACACACACGCGCTGCCCGGCCTGACCTGGCTCGCTCACGTGCAAAAATACGATGTGGCATGCATGGATGATGGTATGATTGTTTTATTAATATTTTAATTTTTATCTTTTTTTAACATAAGTTTTAAAATCTTTGCTGTCATAATGGTCAATTAACCGTTTGATCAAACGGTTGTATTTTTCAGACGAACGATTCTTTCTCTGATCGATCGCTCCCCTTCATGGTTAATCAGTCAAAGCATCCTTTATTCGCATCTTCCCGTAGTCTATTTAAGACTATGAGTTTGAAAGGCATAGTTTATCGAAAGTAGAGCCGCATATGTCTTTACTCTCTTTGCTATATCTCTCTCGTATTTCACTTTTGGTGAGTTCTGAGCAATCTGTCTACCCTCTCCATAATCATGCACCAAGAGAGGATATCTTGATCATATATTGAGATAGAATTTTTGATAAACACCGGCACGGGGTCGAAAATTTATCTTAGGATAGTGATCACACGCTTCTGAGATTTTTATCTTCTATTTCGTACATTAACGAGCCAATCACTATAGAAAAATAGAATTTTTATGATAGAATTATTTATGATGTAAATATTTTCATCACAAATAATGCTATTTATGATGCAAAAATAGTTCCATTGTAAATAATAATTTTTTTAGAAAAAATATTTTTATCATAAATAATATTTATTTATGGTGTAAAATAGAGTCTGCATTATAAATATTAAATTATTTGCAACATAATTTTACATTGCAAATAATCAACAAAAATTATAAATATTAAAAAAATTATCGATTATTTATGATGTAAACTTTTTTCATCATAAATACCAATTATTTACGATGTAAAATCAACTTTCGATCATAAATATTTAGTTATTTATGACATAAAATTTTTATCACAACTAATCATCAAAAATTAAAAATTAAAAAAAAATAAATATCAGATTATTTACGACATAAAGTTTTATGTTGTATATAAGTTATACTTGCGATATAAAATAATTTTTTATCATAAATATTGGATTAATTATGATGCAAAATTTAAGTCATAAATAATTGATGAAAATTAAAAATTTTTTAAAAAATAAATAGTAGATTATTTATGATGAAAATTTATTCATCATAAATAATCAGTATTTGTGATGCAAAATAAATTTTGTATTGCAAATAATTCATTTTGCATCACAAATATTGAATTATTTGCAGCACAAAATTTTTATCACAACTAATCAATGAAAATCAAAATTTTTTAAAAAATAAATAGTAGATTATTTGTGACATAAACTTATTCATCATAAATAATTAATATTTATGATGCATAATGGATTTAACATTGTAAATGTTTAATTATTTACAATATAAACTTTTTGTCATAAATAATTGATGAAAATTAAAGATTTTTAAAAAAATAAATATTAGACTATTTGCAATGCAAAAAACATCACAAATAATTCATATTTACGATGCAAAATTCCATCATAAATAATCAATAAAAATCAATTTTTAAAAAAATAAATATCAGATTATTTATGACATAAATATTTTATAAATTAAAAAAATAATTTAATTATTTTATGATCAATTTTTTGATCATAATTTTTTTAATATTTTGTAACCAAAAAATCGATCGTAAATATATTTTACAACTAAATATAATTTTTTCTTATTTTTCTCTAAATATGGTATAATTTTAGAATTTAAAATCTATCTTCAATATTTATTATTTAAATAATTATTATTAGAGTATCATCATAAAAGATTACCTCGATCCGATAGCCCTGACTATTTCGATCAATAAAATTTAATTTCGATGGTCACGAATAATCGCATGATGATCTGATAGATAGAGACCATCGATGGATTAAAAATTTATAATAATAATTTCAATGATATTTATAATATACTATCAAAATTTTACTTTAATCGGACATCATATCATAGTCAATTTAGCATGGGATGATTTAGACTGTTAAATAAAAAATAAGTGATCAAAGGGCCAAACAACATCCGATTATAAAATAATTTTTTAGATAAATGATCTTTACTACTACTTTAATCATCTATACGATGGTGATCATAAAATACAAACTGTGTATGTATAAACCATCTATATTAAGTAGATTTTATAGAAGTACAAGTATAATTACTTAAGAACTTTAAGAATGAGTATCAAAAGATATAGAGTTTTAGATGGTTTGTATATGTATGATTTAAATTTTATGATCACCACTGTACAAATAATCAAAGTAGTAGTAAAGATCATTTATTTAAAAAAAATATCTTATAATCGAATGCTGTTTGGCCTTTTGATCACTTATTTTTTATTTAACAGCTCAAATCATCCCACACTAAATTGATCATAATAATGATGTATGATTGAAGTAAAATTTTGATAGTATATTAAAAATATTATCAAGATCATCGTTGTAAGTTTTTGGATCCATCGATGATCTCTATCTATCAAATCATCATGCAGTCGTTCGTGATCGTTGAAATCAAATTTTATTGATCGACATAGTTAGGGCTACCAGATCGAGATAATTTTTTATGATGATACTCTAACGATAATTATTTAGATAATAAATAATAAAGATAAAATTTAAATTTAAAATTATACTATATTTAAAAAAATTATAGTACAAAAATATAGGATTTTTACGACATAAAATACTTTTCATCGTAAATAATTTATTATTTGTAATAAAAATTTTATTTACATCACAAATACTAATTATTTGTGATGAAAAATTTTTATCAAACTAGTCAACAAAAAATCCAAATTTTTTTTAAAAAATAAATAATTTGTGGCGAAACATTTGTGTCATAAAAAATTTAATATTTATGATGCAAAAGAATTTTACATTACAAATATTTTTTATTTATGATGTAAAATTTCAATCACAAATAATCTATAAAAATTTAAATTTTTTAAAAAAATAAATAGTAGATTATTTATGACAAAAAATAAGAGTCACAAATAATTAGAATTATTATCGCAAATTCTTTTTGAAATTTTTTTGTTAAATTTAAATTTTTTTAGAGTGAAAAATTTTTAGAGAGAAAAATTTTTTTTAGTAAGAATTATTAGTGATGAAAATTTATTTTCATCAGTAATAATTGTTATTAGCAACATATATTTTATTTTCATCACAAATTAATTTTTTTTAAAAATTTTTTTGGTTAAATTTTTTTTGGAGAAAAAAAAAATTAAAAAAAAAATTGACAAAATTATTAGCGATGAAAATTATATTTTCATCACCAATTTATTTTTAAGGACATAAATTTTTTGTTGCTAATAATTACATCGCTAAAAATCCTATAAAAATCTCAGGTCGCTTCCTTGGTTCCCGTGAAATCCTCCCGGCTCTCTCCCTCTCACCTGTTGAAACCCTCTTGGGCTTCCTCGTCGGTGAGCGCCCCCCTCTACTGTCGCTGATGCGTCGCCACTGACTTTTCAGGTAAATAGTTTTTTTTTGGCTCTGTGGGGAAGGGAGGAGTGGGGGGGTGGGTCATATCGGGCTGGAGGAGGGGGGTGGTGGTTTTCGTGAGGGGGCGGGGGGGGGGGGGGGGGGGGGTGGTTGTGTGGGGTGGGAAGGAGAGGGGTGGTGTTAGGGGGTTGGTGGGGGTTTTCATGAGGGGGCGGGAGGGGGGGTGGTGTGGGGTGGGGAGGGGAGGGGTGGTGTTAGGGGGTTTCATAAGGGCTGGGGACCATGGGCGATGGGAGCTGGGTGGGGCAGAGGGGCATCAAGGGGTGGAGGATGGGGGGTTTGTTCTCGCAGACGGCCTGCAGTGGCTAGGTGGTGGGGGTCGTAGGTGGGGAGGGGGTTTGTTCCCACGAACGGCCTGCGATGGCTGGGGGGCAGAGGACAAAGGGGGGGTGTGTTCCCGCAGATGGCCATTAGGGTCCTGAGGGGGGGCGGGGTGTGGGGGAAATAATTTATTAATAATTTATTAATGAAATAAAAAATTATTTTTTAAAAAAATTAATAATTTATTAATAAATAATAAATTTTTAATGCATATGAACTGTTCGATCCAGGATCCAGTCTGGATCAACTTGGATCCGGTTCGTGTCGGATCCTGATCGGATCCAATCCACAATCTGAATCGGGATCCAATCTGGATCGACTCGGATCTAGTCCGGATCGACTAGGATCTGATCTGGATTGGATCCGAATTGGGATCTGATCCAGATCCAGGTCACGATCCAGATCGAGATCCGATCCAGATCCAGGTCATGATCCGGATCAGATCAAGGTCAAGATCTAGGTCAGATCCGATCGAGGATTCGGTCCGGATCTGGGTCGAAATCCAGTTCAAATCTGGATACATCTCTCTATTTTCATAGAGAATGCATAGTAGTGATTTAATATATACATTGATGTAATCTTAGACTCCTGTTCAAGAGTCGGTCCTAGAGTTCTCAAAACGGACTCTGTGAACGGCTCTTGGATGCCCCATTTGGGTAGTTCAAAAATATATCAATTATTTATTATTATCATGGTGTTCTTTATTCTATTATAGAAAATTTTTTCATAATTATCTCGTTTGTTCTTCAGGTACATATTAGATGTGGTTAAAATATGATCTATCTATATCGTATACTTGGAGAACTGTAGGGAGATACTGTCGGATTTTTTTCGAATATGAAATAAAGAACAAATCTGTGGCAACAATAAAAGTGATGTATTTTTGAATGGGATATGACCTAACTTTATCTATTAGTTGGTGCTCGAATGTATTTATTATATAAGTCATTTTAAATGATAAAATAATTAGGTAGTAATTGCCTTATATTTGTATATACAGAATCTGCAGATAGTGAATCCGGATACGATATTGGTGAGTAGATCTATATTTTTTATTGAATCTTCTCTTGCAATAATGATATGCAATACAATTCTATTTATTAGCATTTATGTATTTTTTACTATTATTGTTCATTATTATATTTATTTATATGTCAAGTTAGTTATATGCATGGTTTAAGCATTGTAGGTATGGTGCCAGGAGGGAGATGACCACATCCGAGTTTCCAGCCTCCCCCTGAGAATGAGCCTTCCCCTATTTCTACTGCCGCACCATCAGAGCTGCCAGAGGGTGCTGCAGAGGTGGGTTTGAGTGGTATTTTAATTTTTTTTACATAATAAAATTTGATTCTGATTGTATCTATTAGGTTTATAGATACCTATCATACTAATGATTTATTCATTGTTGTTTCAGGCCATTCGATGTAGGTAGTGAGGCAAGGATGAGGTCTATCGAAGAACCTTGCCCTGTAGCATTGGAGACATGAGCACGAGGGATAGCATCTCTGTATCGAGATTCTGTCCAATTTCACTTTGCTTATTAGGGGATGGTGCGAGCCATAGCGATTGAGCTGGGCATCATACGCTGTAGCTATGCCCTTGTGATGCTCTCCGATTAGCATCATATTACATCGACTTAGAGGGAGGTCTTCTATAGCCACATACAGGTAAAATAATATTTAATAAAATATTTAATTAGCACTATATTATTATAATATTTATTATTGGCAGGCTATATTTGATATTGTTGATTTTGAGCATGATTACGTGCGGCGAGCTGTGGATGATCATCTATGCTTGCTTTCAAGGGTTACCACCATCGTATTCATCACCACTGGTATGTTGTAGTGTAGGATCAGGAGGTGGAGGCAATGCGGCAGCAGCCATATGACAGCATCAGTATTGAGGACTGGAATGTCATATGCCGAAAGGTATAAGGACCCGGCATATCAAGTTAAGCATCCAAATTTTTTTTACAGTTTAATAATTGAATCATTTATTCTTAGATTCAGTTAGTTACTTACTAATTTGATTATTAACTGTACAAGATCAATGTGTCCAAAATACCGTCAATCGGACGAGATAGACTGTCTCACTGCTGGGAAGCATGATGATTTCATACATATATTTTAAAATTTTATAGTAGAGCATACATAGATTAAATAATTTAATCTATAATACATGTATAGATTAAATCTAAAATTATCATACAGGATCTATGACATAAATTAATATGCATGTATGTAAATCTGAAATCTAAAATTTGGCAAACATAGATCACATCTATATCAAATTAGATCATATTTAAATTATAAATTGAGTTCAAAACTTAATATCTAAGTACGGATAGCAGATCATCATATCCAAAATCCATGATAGTTGATTCTTTATGATGCTCAGCAGCCGCACATGTGTCCGGCCTCTAGGTTATCCATACGAAGCCCTTGTGCTGATCGGTCTCCCCGGAAGTGCTAGCTCGTGAAGATACCTTTTGTTGGCTGATCTAAAAGAAATGTGAAGAAGATGAAGAATAAGAAGATCCTCTCTTTTTCTTTCTGGATCTACGTATCAGATATCTATGATAGAGATCAAGAGAAGGATCCTTTCTTCTCAATTCTCCCATGCACAAAGAGAGAATCTTTCTCTCTTTCTTTCACGCCTTCAAGAAGAACTTTTTTATCTAATTTTTTATGATAAAAATTAGATCTAATCTAATTTTTTATGCAAAAAATAATATAAAAATCTAAGCTCTAAAGAACCAAAAAAAGAATGATCCAAGAGAAGAACCGTTCTTCTCTTCTCTTCTCTCTTTTCTTCATGATCTAGGGCCCTAGGAAGCCCCCAATGCCCAACCAGATTTTTTTAATATTTTTTTTAAAATTTTTATATTAAAAAATTAGATCTAATCTAATTTTTATGTTAAAAAAAATAAAGAATAAATCAAAGAGAAGAACTCCTCTAAAGCTACGCACTAGGAAGAAGATCTTTTTTTCTTTCTTCTCTTCTCTTGTTAGGAAGAATTTTTCTTCCTTATTTTTCTACTGTAAAACCAGCAAAGGAGACCCTCTTTGATGCCTAAGAACTAGCAAGCAAAGCTATGAAAAATCTCTTCTAAAGGAGCTTGAACTAGGGGCTTCATGTAGGAGGATATGAGGCATCCAACCTTTGGATGCACCTCTCCTAAAAACTTGGCGACAAGAAAGAGGGAGGGAGTGCTATTTTTCTTATGGGATTACAAAGGGGGCGTGGCATCTTCCTTGGGCATGGGTTCTCATGGTGAAAGGAGAGGAGATGTGGGGAATAAATAGCATATGGATGGTTATGAGTTGGCTATGTCCTATTCTAAATAGAACTCGTGATTCTTGATCAAACTCTAACTAATTCTTGGATCCAATCCTAACCAACTTAGAAATTAGTTATAACAAACTAACCAATTAGATCCTAATCTAATTAGAAAATAAATTAAGCCCTAATCTAATTAGAAAATTAGTTAAATTAAATCTCATTAATCCAGAGATTAATTTTTCTCATCTTATTGAATATCAAGGAAGCTTTTGATCAATAGGACTTGATCCAATCAAGCCTATTATCCAATAGAATTTGATCCAATCAAACCTAAATCAAATTAAATTGAATGCTTTTCAATTAAATCTGATTTGCATCCCTAAGATCAATTGGAACAAGTCTTGTTATCCATTAAGGCTGGATTCAATCAATCCAAAGTAAACCTAATTGAATCCAATTCAATTAGATTTAATCCAATCTCTATTGCTCAATCAAATTGAGCCAATTAATAATCAAATTATTAATTAATTATTTATCTAATTTACCAACCCTTAATAAATGATTTATTACAATCTTTGGACAAATTAATCATCAATCACATTAATAATTAAACCCTTCAACGATTCATAATCGTCGATCAACCATTTGACCAGACAGATACTTCTATATGTGTGACCCCATAGGTTCGAATCTAAGCCGGTAGTATAAAAATAATTTTTTTATTAATCGATATAACCATCTAGCAATAGGATCTAACGTCTGGATAAGCCGAATGTATGCTCAACAACATTCAAGAACCTACGTAGATATAATTACCATATAATTTATATCTTTGACTCTCAATGCTCAAGGATGATTTAGGATTAAACTGTCAATCTTAGATAAGTGGTCCACATTATGTCTCAACCTCAAAAATCTTATGACTCTTCATTAGGATTACTCTGATCAGAGTTTTGCTGAATTGAAATACAGTGATGCATCATCTTTAATTTTACTTGGAGCAGTCAATTCTATCTTGACTCGCACTCAAACTTCATAAATATTTAACTGTACCCAAAAACCTTCCATCATCGAATTAAAAATTTGGATAGTTTGGCATCAAAGTATAGTGAGTTACTTGTAAATCATCGAGGTAGCCTCAGATCAGAAAGAAACTTATACCCATATCCTATCAGAGTAACTCTTGACAATAGAATACTCCGGAGTTGGTCATGCTCAGTAAAACATACTTCTACATTTCACCCATATAACATACCCATATCTCCACACACTTCGGTAAAGAGAACAACCAACTAATGTGGCACACAACGACTTATACTTGATATAATTATCATCCTTGTAACAATTGTATCGTTTGATCGTGAGCAGGATTTAAAAACACATGATAAATCCTTCTTTATTGTTTTGAAAGTAGCTCTAAAGACTTCATCATAATACATGAGTTTTGTTTAGAAAGATGTATTCCTCATGATGAATATATCAAATAATATTTATTAATTTATAATTTATAAATATGCATAAAGTACAATCATCTACAATCTAAATGATGAGCTTTAGGACATATTTTCCAACACTCGCACTGTGGGGTTTCGAGGTCGTTCGCTCGCCATATAGAACAGATGGTAAGTATTTTTATTTAGCATATTTTAACTCTTTAACTATTTAAAAATTTTTAAATAATTATTTTTAAATTACAGATAGATGTAGAGAGTGACGAGCTTCTTGATAGGATCGAGATCTACCAACAGACTCACCAACGACAGTCAAGAGAATAGACAACAGAGAGTCATGAGCTTTATGTAAGTTTTTTTAATTATCTTTTCATTGATATTTTGATTTTTAGTATAAATTTAGAATAGCTATAACTTTAATTTTCAGAATCGTATGATAAAGATGAGATCCCAGCCAACCTCTGAAGGCTCGACCGCACCCATAGATGAGGAGATCTGTGATCAGGTGTTTGGTATGAGATCCTATTATGTTAGAGGACTAGGGTATGTGATTAGAGCTCTCCTATCCTCACGCTCATCCAAGACTGACATCCATGCTATCTGCGATATCCAGTTGGTGGAGATATAGAGACAGACTATTGAGGATCGATAGTGAGCCGATGAGTTGGCTGCACGCAACGATTCCTACTAGTTATTTCAAATACAGATTATAGAGTAAATAGCATAGATGAAGCAGATGTGGAGCTGATGAGGTAGCAGCAGGCTGGTCCATCATGCTCCAGCCGTTCTTCTTCTCTAAATGCTAATGCTTGATAGCCAGCGACTTGTTTCTATTTTTTTTATTTTTATTTTAGACCTCTTGTAATTATTAAATTTATTTTTTTATAATTATATTTTAATATAATAAAATGATCAAATTTATTTGTGGGTTTATTGTGTGAATTTTGGATTTCAATTTTATAAGTTAAAAATATAAAATATTAAACATATAAATTAAAAAAATATAGACTTATAAATTATTTTTTTTAAAATATTATATTTTAATTAGTGATGGAATATCCATCACAAATAACATCATTTGCGACATACAATTTTCATCATAAATAATTTATTTTTTAAATATAAAAATATTTTTTAAAGTTATTTGTGATGAAAAATTTTTATTGTAAATAATTTTTTTATGATGAAAATATTTATAACCCAAATTTTTTATTGCAAAAAATTAATTTATTTTATTTTTTAAAAATATTACATTTATTTATTAAATTATTTATGATGGAATGCTTTACCATTAATAATTTTATTTATGATGAAAATTATCTATTTATGATGAATATTTTTCATTACAAATAATTTTAAAAAAATAAAATTTTTTATGATGCAAATTAAACATCACAAAAAATATATTATTAGTGATGAAACTTTTGTTTCCATCGCAAAAAATTATCTACGACCCCATTTTTAGTGATTAAATATTAGAGATGAAATTTATGTTGCAAATAAGTTTTTACAATAGAAATTTAGTATTTACGATACTTTTTTTATGTCGCAAATATCCTTTTCTATTGTAGTAAATCCAATCAGGCTCTCAGTAAGTTTAATTTCTTTTCCTTATCCTTATGACATAGTTTAGATAACCTTAAAGTTTATCAAAATTTTTATTTAAATCTATCCTCTCTTCAATAGAATACTATTTGCAGAAGGTTTTAACATTCTAAAACAAATTACGATCTCTATATTTTGATTTTTTTTTTATTTTCTATCACCCCTATTACTCTATATGATTGTGGACCGACAAACATTATTATTTTTTCAAGTTTCTGACTTCTGTTTTGAAATCAGAGAGTCCTAATAGGCTGTAACTCCCATTTGTAGGTTCATTTTTTAGTTTTTAATTCATTTGAAATATTGCATAATCAAAATAGTAATTGTTCTTTCTAAAGGCCAATTACTAGCATTTGCTTACGGATTTCTGTGAATCTACTTACGGGTTTCTGTAAACTTTAAAAGTCTAATATTTTATAAATTCTATTTGTAGCTCTGTTTAAATCTTTCTAAATCAATTTCCTTATAATCCATTTTGTACATCATGGGTGTCGAGGAAGCTTTGACCCTTAAACCTGAAAAATTCAATGGTCACGGGTTCTTTAGATGGCAGGAATAACTTGAAGTCTAGTTAATCACACTTGGCCTAATCACTGCCATTGAAAAAAGACCACCTTATGATGTATCATCTTCCTCATCCAAAATAAGATCCTCTTCAAGATCATCTGATTCCTTAGATACCTCTAGAATTGATAAGTCACCCTAAAAAATTGAGTTTCATTATAGATTTAGGATTCTAAGTTGCTTATCAGATGACCTATATGAAACCTATAGAAAATATAAAATCGCTAAAGAACTTTTGACTGCCTTAGAAGATGCTTATAGTAGAGACAATGAGGGGGCTATGAGATTTGCCATTAGTGACTTTAGTGACTTTAAGATGGTAGATAATGTTCTTATTAATGATCAAATCCATCATTTCTAAAATTTGATCCAAGAGATTTATAGAAGGGGCTCGATATTAGATGAAAACTATCAAGTCTCAAGTCTAATTGATAAGCTCCCACCATCATAAGCTAATTTTGGACGTGATCTTATAAGATTCCAACACAATCTTATCCTTAGATCCCTGATTCAAGCTATTAGAATAGAAGACCAATATTGAATTAAAGGCTTAAAAAAAATCAAATGAAAGCCAAAATAAACCTGATCGAATCTCAAAACTTAGAATAAAATTAAATCCTAAGGGTCAAAACTATTATGGCTTGAACCAGACCTTTAAACCCAAGAACTTCAAAAATAAGGATAAGGAGAAAAGGGGTGGATTCCAGAAGCAGCCTAAATTCAATTCTGAAACCATAGGATTCAACACTACAATAAATATGATTTTTAACTATGATTCTTTTAGCTACAACCATAAATTCATCACGGATAATTAATGTTCTAAGATAAAACTTATATTTTGTAGTTTAATGCATGAGTTGCAAATGTTTTAGTGATGAAACATAATTTTTGTGGCAAAGTTTTGTGTACCAAGCGTTCTCATGAAAAAATATATTGACGCCATTTTTTGGATCATATTTAGCTTCAAAAATGATATTACTACTAACACATTATTTTTGTTATTAATACAGGACATAATTTGTGATAAAAAATTATTTGTCTCATTAAATAGTTCTATTTAGATGCAAGAAAGTTTCGTCACAAAAAGTACAATGTTGAAATCATGACGACTAGAATATGTAGTTAAATAGCATGAACTTTGGTGATAAAATTTTGTGATTATATATGACAATTGGCTTTTGTCCTTAATATTCTAGACCATTTGTGATGAATATTATTTTATCATGCTATAATATCAAATTTAGCTACAAGAAAATTTCATCAGACAAAGTACACTGTATAAATGGCTATGACAAGAATTTGTTGTTAAATGGTTTGAATTTTGGTGATAAAATTTTGTGGTTATTCATAACCACAGTTTTTTGTCACTAATAGTCTAAAAAATTTGTGACAAATATTGTTTTATCTTTCTATAATATTCAATTTAGATACAAAAAAGTTTCATCACAAAAAATGCAATGTTGAAATGTCTACGACTAGAATTTGTAGTTAAATGCTATGAACTTTGGTGATAAAATTTTGAGGTTATTCATGATCGTAGTCTTTTATCACTAATAGTATAGATAGTTTGTGACAAATATTATTTTGTCTCTCTATAATATTTAATTTAGATACAAAAAGGTTTTATTACAAACAAATATATAAATTAGCTACAAATATATGGTTGTAGTCAAATTATATGTATTTTGTCATAGATTTATTTTTATATATATTGACAAATATATTTTATAATTAACACTTTAATCAAAATATTTTTTAAGATAACTTTTATAAAAAAATAAGAATAAATTTAAATATTAAATTATAATAAATTTAAATATTAAATTATAAGAAATTTATATATAATCTATAGCTTTCTTTGTATTATTATTATTATTATTATTATTATTATTATTATTATTATTATTATTATTATTATTATTATTATTATTATTATATAGGTGCAAAAGCATAGCTTGAATTTTAGCCCATTTTGGACAAACCTTCTTTAAGTCCAGGCATGATTAGAGATTATTATAAATAAATAATAAAATTTCACTGCAAATAATATTCTTGCATTCAATAATAGAAATTGCATGTAGTAGAATTGCTCGTTTGTTATAGTTTTAAGAACAACTCTTCACATTTAGTCATAATTTTCAATATATTTGATTGAACCAAATACTACAAAAAGTGAAAAGAAAGAGTGTTTCGGAGTCACATTAGAAACAAGTTTACATCATCTTTTTATCAAATTAACTAAACAACTTGGTATATAGAAGTTTGATTATAGTATTTAACCGATAATCAAGTGCCACATTCCACGAGAAAGTACTTGGAATTTCATGTTTTCATTTTTTCCCACGAGAAGTTCTATCTTCTCCTCACAGTCTAAAACCTACATTTCAGAGGAAAACATTAGTTGTTGAATTAGATCATAGCCACTAACAAGTTTCCTTGGCTTGGCTACTTGGAGAAAATTATACATATTTTATATAGGTATGATATTCATGGAAAAATACAAATGAAATCATTGAAGGATGTCATAAGGAAAAACACCATCATCAAGCATCAGCACTGGCTTTAAACATGCCCTGTGAAGTCCTGCATTAAAATGCAAAATAAAATGGATTAATTAAGAAAAACTTTAAAATAAAAATATGAAGTATCAACATATTATTATTAAATTTATTTAATTTATATAATTAACTTTTTTGAAATAAAAAATTATATAAAATATTAATAGGTAACTAACCTTAATGTTAGAAAGTTATGTCATTGGATCAATGTCGTCACCATCGCCTTTGCTGCCATCTTAATCATCATCATCATCATCATCATCACTATTATTACTTCATTCCCCTCACGATCACTAAAGTACTAAATCATAGCCCCATCTTGTTGGTCAAACTCTTCCTCATCATTCGAACCAGTTTCAAGCTCTGTTTGAATCTTCAATTCTACGACACTTCCATCTATGGTATTTAGATCAACATCCTCTCTAGTAACTGATCCACCTCATTTTCTTCATCATTAACAACCAAATTAGTCTCAAGTGATATATCTTGGTACACTTTATCAGTGGCAATAGGCAACTCATCACTTTCCTTTTGCACCTCTGTATATCATATAAGTATCTATCTTGGAATTTTTGCACAACTTGCTAATTTTTCCCAATTTTAGATCATCGATATAAAAGACTTGCTTTACCTGAGTTGCTAGCACATTTGTAGCAAAGCTGAAATCTATTCATTATTTGGGGTCAAAAGCATTTGTAGCAGCTCGTGCTGAAATTATAAGTGACACAATTTCTTTTTTTTTTTTCCTTTTTAGTTGGTATACAATGTCAAGTCTTTAGTTAATAAATTCTGCCTTTTTAATGGTAAAAATTAATTTTCCTAGTGCCTTCAACTTGGGTACTTTTTGAGGTTAAAAGAAGCAGAGTCAAATAGTTAGTAGAAGAATGTAATTGTTTTCTGTTTTTATGTACTTTCTCTTCCCTCTCCCACAACCTCTGACCATGTTGTTGCTGTTAAAGCTAATAAGTCATCCCTATGCATTTAAGGAAGTTTAAATAAGCTTTATCTTATCATAGTAGATATAAGATAATAGAAAGTGGGTGTGTACTAATAGAGTGTGAGAATTGAGGATAATTTTGGATTATATAAGTTTATATTGGGAAATATTCTATTATATCATAAGTCTGTTATGAATGCTAGAATTGCTTATTGCACTTTCAGAAGACTACTTTTGGTTTAGGCGTGTGTGACAGTGAAAGAATTGCAATAAGCATGTCTATGCCGGCTGGCATTCATCAAGGTGGATTAGCATTTAGACATCTATGCCACATCATGCCTATTTCCTTCTTGACCCTTGAAGCACTTTGAAAAAAATTACTATATATAATATATATTATATAGTATATATGTATGGAAAAGGTATTATTTTCTTATGTACCTGATCCGTATGCTGCATCATTCTTCACGAATTAATGACTGTAGCTATGATTGTTGAATTTCGTCCGTTTGTTCTCCCTCTGCATCCCCCACCCAAAGTAAACTTTGTGTTAGTTTGTCAATTTTTCTTGGTTATTAGACTCATTGAGTAATAAACAAGTGTTCTATGATATTTTACTACTACTTATCACTTTCTTAATTTACAGGGTGAAAAAGAAAGTGAAAGGGTGGAGCCTGATAGGATTGAGTTTTACAAATTCACCCATTATTCTACTGGAAAAGGCTGCATGCAGCTGACACCTTGGCAGCGAATCAACAAACCTTAACTTCATAGTTGGCTACTATATTGGCTCGTCAAGAGGACATGTTTGCAAAAATGCAATATTTTTCTAGCTCTTCGCCATCAAGGTTAGAAAGTACTACAATCTTAAAAGATAGATTTTATTTTTTTTAATAAATAAAGTGCATCTTTCTAACACTACACCACCTAATTTTTTTTTATTTATTTCTTTTTTTAATGCAGTGAAAGTCGAACTCCATCTAATTATCAACCTTCAAGTATGTATAACTTTATTTTTGTTTTTAATTTTTCATCTATTTTCTTTTTATTTAATATTCTATTCTGTATTCCACTAATTAAAACTATATGAATTAATAATAAGTTTTAATTTCATAAATTATATTTATTTGATATTATGATATTAAATTTATTTATTCAAATTTTATTTTATTTTTACACAGGTTTGTGAAGGTGGAAATGGCATCTTGACTAGTTAGGTTGTTGGCTAAGTGGTGGCATGGGTATCTTGGAGGAGCAATATTGTTATGTCCTTTTACTTCATTAGCTTTTGTATGTCTTAGCTAAGACCTTTTCTATTTGATTGTTTATAGAAAACAAAATTCTGACTTAAGGAGTTTGTAATGAGATGTTATTTGAAAATGAGATTTGAATGTTCTTATTCATATGGTTGTGGTAAATATTTTTATTATTAGATTTTATATTTTATTATATTGTGCTTAATTTTTTGGATCCAAACGGACGATCACACCATTCTAGTGCGAGAGTAGTCCAAATGATCAAGATATAAAATATCCCGTAGGACTGACGGACGGACATCCTTTGGCCTCCAAACCCAATTATATTGTGCTTAATTCAAGTAATACTAATTTTATATAATAAAATATATATTAGACTACAATATACTATAAAATTTATTATCACAAATGGTGAACTTTTTTAGTGACGATTGTAGCTTTGTCTCGTAAAACTTTTTAAGTTACGAATTTTTTATCTTCAATTATGAGAAAATTTATCACTATTTTAAAAATTAAAAATAATAACACATCATATAACTACAAATTATAAATAGTATGGCAACTAATTTAATCATCACCAATTATTTATAATCAGTGACAAATATAAAATATACATTAGACTACAATATACTACAAAATTTATCGTCACAAATGGTGAATTTTTTTAGTGATGATTATAGCTTTGTCTCATAAAATTTTTTAAGTTATGAATTTTTTTTATCTTCAATTATGAGAAAATTTATCATCATTTTAAAAATTAAAAATAATAACACACCATTTAACTACAAATTATAAATAGTATGGTGACTAATTTAATCATCACCAATGATCTATAATCAGTGACAAATAATTTTCATCGTTAATGAACTTCTTTTTAGCAACTATTATACTGTATGTTTTGAGATAATTATATTTTCATCATAGAAAAAGTTTTCTTTAGCTACGAATTTTCATTCACATTACCACACTTTAGTTCGTCACAAATTGATCACATTTAGTGAAAAAATAATTTTTGTCCCAAATTGTCCTTATTTTTAGTGATGTAATTACATTTTTTCAACTACAAATGACTTATAGCTTTTAAGACAATTTTAATTGTCACCAATTAAGATTTTCTTTAGTGACAAAGTAGTTTCCTCGAAAAAATGATATTTTTAGCGACAAAAAAATAATTTTTACCTACAAAATTATTACACCTTTTATGACCAATAATTTCATCATTAATACTATGCATTTGGGGATAAAAAAAGTTTTATAGTTGAAGTGACATTGTTTTAGCGATGAAACATTAAATTGTCTTTATATATCTTTCATGACACATGATATAGCTATGAAGGACTGACAATTTTTTTTTATCAAAAAAGCTATATTGTGATGAAATAATTTTTTTTAGCAATGAAATAATTTATCACTGATCAGCAAATTTGTTGTAGTGCAAGAAATCTATTGATGGGAGATTCTACTTCGTTTGTGGTCGAGACAACCATCTTGCATGTCAATGCTTCTACCAAAGAAGGAAAAGGTTGTGACTAAGAAAAAGAAGAACCAACCTCAATTCAAATCTATGGTTAATATGGTAGAAGGTGAACCATCCACCTTTAGGTCAGTATTCTTCACCCCATTAATTAACTTTACCTATAAAATCATTGATTGCATTGTAAAAAAATTGACTATTAGTAATGGTTAGTTATCATTGCTAATAGTCAGTTTACCATCGCTAAAAATTTGATGAAAATACTCTAGTTGCTAATTGCCATTATTAGTGATGGCAAAATTACCATCACTAATAATGATAATTAGCGATGGCATCAGCAACATAGTTTTTTATTTTTTTAATTAAAATTTAAAAAAAAATTATTGATGATGGTTTGACTGTCACTAATGCCATCACTAATAATTTTTTATTTTTTAATTAAAATTTTAAAAAAAAAATTAACGACGGTAATGCCATTGCTAATAGTTTTTATTTTTTAAAAAAACTTCATAGTTAAATATTTTAAAATCTATTTTATATTTTTTTAAAAATCTATTATAAATAAAATAATAATTATTTAACATAATTATAAATAAAAAATTAATTATATTATATTAAAAATATAAATTATATAATTTTATAAATCTGCTTTACAAGTTTAAAAATTACATACATATAAAAAAAATAAGTAGCATATGAATGTAGCATCTCCATGAGTAAGCATCTTAACAAATTAAAATCTAAAAAATAGGTATAAAAAAAATATACTAAAAAAATTATGTATAGACATGCAATCAAGATAATAAAATGGCACTGAGTGACATAAACTAATTAAGATGATTATAAAAATTATAACATAGTTTCAACATGTAAAAGAGAAACAAGCAAATCATTAGATGCTAGTATTAATAGAGATAGAGATTTTATTGACTTGCTAGCTCATGCATGCTTTTGATGCAATAAATAAAAATAAAAAAAAATAAAAAGTAACATGTATATAAATTGATGCTCAACACATCATCACTAATTGCTCTACATCATCCAATGTTAATGTCTAAAATTAATGAAATATGAAGTTAACATGAATATCTGAGAAGTAAAGTTTATCTTTTTTGAGGTCATCAGGATCGACATAGATAACAACAGCCTTTCAATAATAGAATTTGGTCCATTGAGAGGAATCTGCAAAAGAAAATAAATATGGAAGAGTTTAAAAGGTAGAAAAATAATATCTCATTAAAAATATATTAAACATAAAAAAATATAAATAACCTACTTGTCAACAATGCTAAAATTAACAGTCTCTGAAATATCAAACCAAAACCACGTAAATATCTAGTATTCTAGTCACCAACTATGTATAATGCTTCAGCAAACCTGCTCAAGCATAAGTAAAACACCACTTTTAATACCAAGTTATCATTTTTAAATATTATGAAAATAATAATGTAGCATCATAAGGTGGCCATGACAAATAAATCATACCATCTTCACCAGCAGTCATATTTTCAAGATCACCAGCATGGGGGTTCTCATCTTCAAGTGCCCATGTTCTTTTCCAGCAGGATTAAAATGCGGCCCTGCATTTGAAAAAAACATTAGAATAATCTACAAATCTTGCACTTCAATCATAAACAATGTTAAATCTCAAAACAAGAGCTCGCTACCAGTAGACATACAATCATTGGTGGTGTCACCAAGAGCATGAACATGGAATCTATGAAGCCCTTGAGCCTAGAGATGTTTGCAATTATCTTAGTAGGATCGCAGTCAGGGCTCGAGGAGGTGGAAGGCGATCGGGGGCTCACGGTTGGGGGCTTGGAGAGGCGAGAGGTTGTCGAGGGCTAGTGATTGGGGGTTCAAGGAGGCGGGAGGCAGTCGGGGGCTCGAGGAGGTGGCCGGGTGCTCGCAGTCGGAGGCTCGGGGAGGTGAGAGGTGGCCGAGGTTTCGCGATCGGGGGCTTGGGGTGACGGGAGGTGGGAGGGGGCTCGGGGAGGCAGGGGTGGCCGAGGGCTCGGGGGGGGTGGCTGGGTGCTCGCGGTTGGGGGCTCAAGGAGGTGGGAGGCAGTCGGGGGCTCAGAGAGGTGGGAGGCAGCTGGGGGCTGGGGGATTGGGGCTTGGGGAGGCAGTCAAGGGCTCACGGCTAGGGGTTCAAGCAGGCAGAAGGCAGTCAAGAGCTCAAACAGGGGAGAGGTGGCTGAGGGGACGATCTTGCAAGGGGAGGCAATGGGGCGCCCGATCAGCAAGAGGGAGGTGGCGGGGGGCGCGATCCGACAAGGGGAGGGGCGGGAGGCCGATTCGACAAGGGGAGGTGGCAGAGGGCCGATCCAACAAGGGGAGCAGTGGGGGGAGGTGGCGAGGGGACCGATCCGATAAGGGGGAGGTAGCGGGTCCCCTATCTGATAAGGGGGGTGATCCAGCAAGGTGAGGCAACGAGGGGCTGATCCAACAAGGAGAGCGACAAGGGGAGAAGGGGGAGGCGGTCAACGGTCCGATCCAACAAGAGGAGGCGATGGGTGGCTAATCCGACAAGGGGAGCGATAGGGGGAGAAGGAAGAAGCGATCGACGATAAGGGGAGAGCTCGGAGGAAGATGATACGCACACGGGAAAGGGGGGTGAAGGAAAACCAGGGTGCGCAGGAAAGGGGGTGGAGGAAAATGAGGGTGCATGGGGAAGATAATAGGCAAAAAAGGAGAAGTTACTAACGACAGTTAAACACCATCGCTAATAACAAAAAAATCCATCACTAATAATCTTAGGCCAAATTAATAAAAAATCTATCGCTATTTTTCTCTAAATATAGTATAATTTTAGAATTTAAAATCTATCTTCATCATTCATTATGTAAATAATTATCATTAGAGTATCATCACAAGAGGTCATCTCGATCTGATAGTCCTAGCTATGTCGATCAATAAAATTCAATTTCGACAGTCACGAATGACTGCATGATGATCTGATAGATAGAGACCATTGATGGATCCAAAAACTTACAATGATGATCTCAATAATATTTGCAGTATACTATTAAAATTTTACTTTAATCAAATATCAGTATCATGATCAATTTAGGATGGGATGATTTTGATCGTTAAAAAAAATGAGTGATCAAAGAGTCAAATGACATCCGATTAAGATGATCTTTTAGTAAATGATCTTTGCTGCTACTTTAATTATTTATATGATGGTGATCATAAAATTCAAACTGCACATATATGAACCATCCATATTAAGTAGATCTTACAAAAGCACAAGTATAATTACTAAAAGATTTTAAGAATAAGTATCAAGTCATATAGTTTTGGATCGTTCATATATATACGGTTTGAATTTTATGATCACCACCATACAAAGAATCAAAATAGTAGCAAAAATTATTTATTTAAAAAATTATCTTATAATCGGATGCCATTTGATCTTTTGATCACTTATTTTTTATTTAACGATCTAAATTATTTCATGCTAAATTGATCATAATAATGATGTTCGATTGAAGTAAAATTTTGATAGTATACTATAAATTTTATCAAGATTATCATTGCAAGTTTTTGAACCCATCAATGGTCTCCATCTATCATATCATCATGCAGTCGTTATAGCCGTTGAAATCAAATTTTATTGATCGACATAGCTAGGGCTATCAAATCGAGGTAGTCTTTTGTGATGATATTCTAATGATAATTATTTAGATAATAAATGATGAAGATAAATTTTAAATTTTAAAATTATATCATATTCAGAGAAAATAGAAAAAAATATAGATTATTAGCGACGGTAAATGTCGTCGCTAATACACTTCCTGTCATCACTAATAAGTTTAATAAATAAAAAAAATATTAGAGATGGTGATAACCATTGTTAATATTCTTTTCGTGATCACTAATAAGTTTAATAAATAAAAAAAAAATTATGATGGCTAAATCTATTGCTAATAGGACTGTCGCTAATGATTATTAGCGACAGCAATCATTGTCGCTAATAATATTTCCACCATCATCGATAAATTTAATAGATAATTTATTAGATTTAATAAATTATTACCAATGGAAGTATTGCTGTCGGTAATGTTGTCGCTAATACCCTCTATTAGCGACAACGAAAATACCGTTGCTAATGATGCTAATACCTTAATTTTTTATAATGTTGGTGGTTAGACTCTGGTGCCAATATCTATGTTTGCACTGATAGAGCATATTTTTTCTCTTATCAGGACTCAAGTGGAGAAAGTGTGATCATGGAGAATGGAACAGTTGTCAACATTTTGGACAGAAAAGGTATCAACCTAAAGTTTACCTCAAAAAAAAGCATTATCCTTCAATACATACACTATGTTCCAGACATCAGAAGAAATCTAGTTAGTGAATCTTTACTAGTACAATTAGGATATAAAATTGTATTAGAGTCCAATAAGATTGTTATTTCCAAAGGTGATATATGTATCGGCAAAGGATTTGTATCTAAGGGATTATTCAAACTCAATATAATTTCTCCTTCAATTAATGGAAATTCTTTTGATTCTTCTCAATCAATCGTGTTAAATTCTAAATCTTATGATGTTTGGCATGGTAGACTAGGACATGTAAATTTCAAGTCCATTCAAAAAATATTCAATCTTAATCTTATTTCTAAATTCAAGATTGATCATAAATCTAAATATGAGATCTGTGCTCAATCCAAACAAACTAAAAAACCTTTTAAATCTATCCCACATCCAGATACTCAACTCCTTGAACTTATACATATTGATGTTTGTGATTCTTGTAGAAATCCAACCTATAGTGGAAGTCGTTATTTTGTGACCTTATAGATGACTTCTTCAAATATTGTTATTCCTATCTCCTAAAGACTAAGGATGAAGTCTTCAATAAGTTTAAGATTTTTAAAGCCGAGGCTGAAAACCAAACTGAAAAAAAGATCAAAATTCTAAAGTCTGATCATGGAGGAGAGTATACTTCAAATGAATTTATTATATTCTATGAAGAACATGATATAATTCATGAAGTTACTGCTCCTTATTCTCCTCAAATTCGATGGTGTTGCTGAATGAAAAAATAAAACTCTTTTGAACATGGTTAATGCCATGATCATTAGTTCTGGTATTCCAAAAAACTTATAGCAAGAAGTTCTTTTGACCTCTAATTTCATTCTTAATAGAATTTCTTCAAAGAATAATAAAAAGACTCCCTATAAGTACCGGAAGGGACATGCATCACAGTTGAGTTACTTCTGAGTCTGGGGGTGCTTAGCTAAGGTTGTTGTTCTGAAATCTAAAAGAAATAAAATTGATCCTAAAACTATTGATTCCATCTTTGTTGGTTATTCCTTTGATGGTAATATCTATCATTTCCTTGTTATTCATTCTAATTTTATTGATATATCCTCTAATACCATTATTGAATCTAGAGATGTAATTTTTTTTGAAAATAAATTTTCTTTCAAAAATTGAATCCCTAGATCCACCGTTGATTATCACTTTTGTTCTTTATCTAGTTCATCATCCATATCTAGTCCTCCAATCAGTGATGATCCTACTTGAAATCTACCTAATCTTCCTTTCGAGCCCAGAAGGAGCAAAAGGGTTAGGATCGAAAAGAACCTGGGTAAAGTTTTCCTTACCTTCTTAGTTGAGGATACACCTACCTCATACCAAGAAGCTATGAGTTCTTCTGATACTCTATTCTAGAAGGAGGCAATCAATAGTGAGATCAAATCAATTATTGAAAATAATACTTAGATTCTTACTGACTTACCTCTTGGAACCAAACCATTAAGTCATAAATGGATCTTTAAAAAGAAACTTAGGATTGACGGATCAGTAGAAAAGTATAAGGCACAACTTGTAATCCAGGATTTTGGATAAAAAGCAAGAATTGATTTCTTTGATACTTATACATCTATTGCTAGTATTATCACTATCCATATCCTTCTTGCTCTCGCTTTCATCCATAATCTTTTTGTGCATCAAATGGATGTGAAGACAGTCTTTCTTCATAGAGATCTTGATGAAAAAATCTATATGACTCAACCTAAGGGCTCTATAGTGCCTGGTCAAGAGCATAAAGTGTGCAAACTTATTAGATCCTTATACGGATTAAAGCAAGCACCAAAATAATGGCATGAAAAGTTTGATAGTATCATTCTTTCTTATGGCTTCCAAATCAATGAATCTAATAACTATCTCTATCATAAAAGATTTGATGATCAATATATCCTTCTTTGTCTTTGTGTTGATTATTTCTTGATTCTATCTTCTGATATTGATTTAATTAATGATGTCAAAAAAATTCTTTCCCATCATTTTGATATGAAAGACCTAAGTAAAGCTGATCTAATCCTAGGTATGAAGATCATTCGATCCTCTGATTCTATATCTCTATTTCAATCTCATTATACCCAATTATTAATTGATAAATTTGGCTTCTCTGATTATTTTTTCTATTTCTACACCTTATGATCCTTCTATCCAACTGGTGAAGAACTTTGATAAACCTATAAATCAAGAAAGATATGCTCAAATCATTAGATTTCTTATGTATCTCTTAATCATTCTAGTTCTTAGTCATTATACTAATAATCCTAATAGGATTCATTGGACTATTCTTGAAAGAGTCTTTAGGTATCTTAAAGGTACTACTTCATATTGTCTTAGATTTGTTGGTTTTCCAGCTGTGTTGGAGGGGTACAGTGATGCCAACTGAATTTTCAATTCATCTAATGTAAAATCTACTTCTGGCTATATATTTCTTCTTGGTGGTAGTGCTATTTCTTGAAAATCTGTCAAGCAAACTATTCTAGCCAAAAGTATAATGGAATCTAAACTTGTAAGTCTTGACTCTACCTGCTCTGAAGCCGAATGGCTTAAAGATCTTTTATCTGAAATTTTTTAATTTCATCTCCTCTTCTTTCTATTTCAATTCATTATAATTCTAGAGCTGCAATAAACTTTTGCAAAAAAAAACTTATAAATTCAAAAATTAGCAGACATATAAAAGTAAGACAAATGTCTATAAGAAAGCAAGAAATTCATGACATTATTTCTTTATCTTATATGAAAACTGATAATAATCTTGTTGATTGCCTTACTAAAGATCTAAATAGGACTAAGGTCCTAGAGTCGTCGAGGGAGATGGACTTAGCCTATAATGGGCCTTCAGCAATGAGAACCCAACTTTTATGATAGAAGATCCCTTGAAAGAAGTTCAATATAGTAATAACAAGTTGATTAGCTAGTCAAGGAGCACATATTTTTTTATATATATAAGATTCTTTACTCCACCCCGTCCCTTTGGTGATCAGTACTCCTATATAGATGTTGAGAAAGAGCATAGCTCTGAATGAGTTTCGAAGAGGTAATCTCTTCGAGATGTGACTATACACACATCCTTAGAGGGCTCACCTGTATGAGAGCTTCCGTATACGATTGCGGCTAAGGGATATGGACAAACCCTAGGTGCTCTCATGAATTACAAGATACTTGCGCACGGCCAATAATCCGCAACCCCATGATAGATCTTTCTATATTACGTGTGTGGTTGTTAAAATCTGGATCAAAAAAATATAGTTCAAGATCTGGTTCACTTCGATTCCTTCAGATGGAAACTATCTACACTAAGTGAGGTAAAACACTTCACCAATTGCATAGTATAAATACCCAACAATAAAGTTTTTATTTATTTTGATATTAAATAATTAATTTTATTTATTTTAAAATTTTAAGTTTTGAGGGAGATTGTTAGAGTTTTGGAGGAAAAACTCAAAATTTTTCTTGCCTCCAAAGGACCCTAAAGGCCTTTTCTTAAGTTTAGTCTCATATTGGAAAGGGATAAATTTCTTTTGATGCTTATCTATCTTCTTTTCTTGTCCACCTTTGCTTGGGTCAAGGAGGAAAGTGGGTTTTACACCACACGTGCGCACCGCTTGGCCTGGCTTGGCGCGCACACATGCAAAAATACGGCACGTGCAGGTGATGGTATGATTATATTATTATTATTTTAATTTTTTATTATTTTTCAACATAAGTTTTAAAATCTTCGCTGCCGTAATGGTCAATTGACCATTTGATCAAACGATCGTATTTTTCAGATGGATGTTTCTTTCTCTGATCGATCACTTTCCTTCATAGTCAACCGATCAAAGCATCCTTTGTTCACATCTTCCCGTAGTTTATTTAAGACTATGAGTTCGAAAGACATAAATTATCGAAAGCAGAGTAGCATATTTCTTTACTCTTCTTGCTATATCTCAAATCTATTTTATTTTTGCTAAGTTTTGCGCAATCTGTCCACACTCTCCACGATCGTGCTCCAAGAGAGGATATCTCGATCGTAAGTTGGGGTAGAATTCTCGATAAACTCCAGCACGAGGATTGAAAATTTATTTTAGGATAGTGGTCACATGCTTCTGAGATTTTTTTTCTTCTGCTTCATACATTAACGAGCCAATCCAACTAGACTCTCAGTAAGTTTAATTTTTTTTTCTTATTCTTATCACATAACACTACAAGAAAAAAAAATTTATGATAGAATTATTTACGATGAAAATATTTTCATCGTAAATAATAAGTATTTATGATGATTCATCATAAATAATAAAATATTTATAATAAAAATAATTTTTCATCATCAATACTTTTATATTAGCGATGGAAAAGAAATTTCATCATAAATATTTATTATTTAAGAAGATAATTTTTATCATAAATAATAAAATATTTTTTTTAATTTTAAATTTTCAAAAATTTATAATAAAAATATTTTCATCATAAATAACTTAAGTATTTATGATAAAAAATATTTTTTCATCAAAAATAATATTATTCCTAATGAAAAATTTTATCGCTAATAATTGAAATAAAATAAAAATTTTAAAAATTAAAAATTATAGATTATTTATGATAAAAAATTTTCATCATAAATAATCAAGTATTTATGATGGAAAGCTCTTTTTACGTAAATACTCAATTATTTATGATGAAAAATTTTTATCACTAATATTAAAAAAAATAAAAATTTTTAAAAATTTAAAAATTACAAATTATTAGTGATGAAAATATTACATCATAAGTAATTAATTATTTATGATAAAAATATCTTTCTATCACAAATACTCTATTAGTTATGATGAAAAATTTTTGTTGCTAATATTTAAAAAAAATAAAAAATTTAAAAATTATAGATTATTTATGATGAAAATATTATATCATAAATAATTTAGTATTTATGATGAAATAAGTTTTTCATCATAAATATCAGTTTTTTATTATGAAAAATTTTTATTGCTAATATTTGAAAAAAAATAAAAAAATTTTAAAATTTAAAAATTATAGATTATTTATGATAAAAATATTACATCAAAAATAATTGGGTATTTGTGATGAAAATTTTTTTCAATCATAAATACTCAATTATTTATGATAAAAAATATTCATCAATAATATTTAAAAAATAAAAAAATAAAAAAATTATATTTTATTTATGATGAAAATATTACATCAAAAATAATTAGATATTTATGAAAAAAATCTTTTTTCATCGCAAATACTCAATTATTTATGATAAAAAAATTTTATTGCCAATATTTAAAAAAATAAAAATTTAAAAATTATAGATTATTCATGATGAAAATATTATGTCAAAAAAAATTAGGTATTTATGATGAAAATATTTTTCTATCATAAATACTCAATTATTTATGATGAAAAGTTTCCATCACTAATATTTAAAAAAAATAAAAAACTTTAAAAATTCAAAAATTATAGATTATTTATGATAAAAATTATTTTTTTCACCATAAATATTTAATTATTTATAATAAAAATATTTTTATTATCAATATTTTAAAAAAAAGAAATTTAAAAAATATAAAAAATTATAGAGTATTTATGATGAAAATATTTCATCATAAACAATTTAGTATTTGTAATGAAAAGATTTTTTTCATCATAAATACTTGTTATTTATGATGAAAAAATTTTCATCCCTAATATTTGAAAAAAAATTAAAAATTTAAAAATTATAGATTATTTATGATAAAAATATTATGTCATAAATAATTTAATATTTATGATGACAATTCTTTTTCATTATAAATACTCAATTATTTATGATGAAAAGTTTTCATCACTAATATTTGAAAAAAAATAAAAAACTTTAAAAATTCAAAAATTTTAGTTATTAGTGATGAAAAAAAATTTCATCATAAATAGTCAATTATTTACGATGAAAATATTTTCATCATCAATATTTTTAAAAAAATAAAAAATATAAAAAATTATAAATTATTTATGATAAAAATTTTATATCATAAATAATATAGTATTTATGATGAAAATTAATTTTTTATCATAATAATTGATTATTTATGATGAAAAATAATTTTTATCGTAAATACTCTCTTATTTACGATGAAACAATTTCATTGCTAATAATTAAAAAATCAAAACTTAAAAAAAATAACTTTTGATACTGAAAAAAAATTATTCTCCTAGTATCCAGACTTTAATGGATGATGCAATAAAATTCTTCACCTATAATCGAATCAACCATCTTTAAGATCCAAGAGCAAACCATCTCAGAAAATTAAATGCAAAGAACTTGATTCAGGAAATATGTCAACTTCCAACTGTATAAAGAACAAAACTTTATCAACTGTTCGATGGACTAAATTATGTTATTTACTTCTAAACCATCCCAAAAA
Organism: Elaeis guineensis; assembly: GCF_000442705.2. Taxonomy (NCBI): domain Eukaryota; kingdom Viridiplantae; phylum Streptophyta; class Magnoliopsida; order Arecales; family Arecaceae; genus Elaeis; species Elaeis guineensis. The sequence continues at coordinate 59,534,798 of NC_025996.2, forward strand.
AGTTTGACCAATAATCCCTTGTGACAACAAAATCCTATACATCTTTAAGAGAAAAATATAACTTCTTGAATACTGTTCTTAATCTGTAGCAGATGATGCACCACAGCAGTCCAATCCCTGAAACCATCAATTGATGTCGATCCTCCAAAAATATCAGACTTTATACAAAAACTAAGGCCAACGATCACCAAAAGATCCTCCTTTTGCATTAGATCTTAAGGGTCTTAGCTGCTCACAGACTAAATTTGAGTTCGGATGTCCATTCAAATCTTTCGATCAACTCATGACAGTATTGCCACCAAAAAAATAAATCTAATTAGTTGAATTTTTTAATTATAAATTATATTTGATTAGAGCAGAATATCAGAGAACTTATCTTATTTTTGTGATCAAGGAGAATCAAATTGATCCATATCATTATTGTCTCATATTCATCTCATTCTTCTGCATAAATCTGCAGTCTTCATAAATTCTAATTAGCATGAATATATTCTAATGCTGCTAAAATTCATGAATATACCTAAGAAGATACTTTTAGTGGGGAAATATTTTTTTATAAAAATTATTTACGATAAAATTTAAATTTACATTGCTAATAAGATTATTAACGATGAAATCTTTCATCACCAATAATTTTTTTGATGAATTCTTTTAAGAGAGAAAATTATTTTAGTAGGAAACATTTTTTTTGAATTATTAATGATAAAAATAAAATTTTTGTTGCTAATAAACTTATTAACGATGAAAATACTTTTCATCGTCAATAATTTTTTTAAATTTTTATTATGGATATTTTTTTTGCGAGAAATATTGGCGATGAATATAATTTTTTCATTGCTAATAAAGTTATTAACGATAAAAATTTCATTGCTAATAATTTCTAGAGAAAAAAATTTTAGTGGGGATTTTGTTTCTTGACGAAAATTATTAGCAACGAAAATCATATTTTCATCGCAAAAAAATTATTTTAGAGAAAAATTTTTTTGCGAGAAATTTTTTTTAATAAAAATTATTGATGATGAAAAAAAATTTTCATCGCTAATAATTGTATTAGCGACAAAAATTTTCATCGTTAATAGTTCCCATCAACTCAACGTCCCATCGTGCCAAACCTAATTCCTGTGGGGAAAATTAGTGCAGGGGTAAAATACTAATTTTAAAATTTTTTTAAAATTATGATTTTATAATAAAAAAATATTAATTAATTTAATTAATTAACATTAATTTACCCTACACTAGGATCTAAATATGATATATAGCATGCATTCATTTAAATTTGAATTTCAAATTCGAACAGTAAACACTTTACTGTAATGTGTTCAGAACACAATATCTTTGTGCGGGTTATAGATCGCCGCAATCTAATTGCCGTCGGGAGAATCTGATCATCGCGATGTAGCCACACAGCATGTCTAGCCTCTGTGGATCGTCCACATGAAGCTCTCGATCTGATCGACTCCTCACGAGTGCTAGCTCGTTGTAGAGCCCTTTTGACGGTCAATGCTGATCAAACTCCTTCGATCGATGTCTGTCGATTCTTTGGATGCTCTGGATCATCAACAGACATGCTTGAGAGGATGTTGAAGATCTTTTTAAAATTTTGTGAGCTCACGACACTTGTAGCTCACTTTCTCACTTCTCGAACCCCAGCTAAAACTCTAGGGAACTCACTGGAAACCTTGCACCCACTTTTCTTTCTTTTCTTTCTTTTTCTCTTGGAAGGATATGGACTTCCTTCTCACGCACAAGACTTCCTCATGCCCCAAAATTTTTCTCCAAAAATATTCTTCTTACACCACGCCCCACTCATCTCCTCCTTTTATAACAACCTCAAACGTCTTATCCAAAAGAAAGGATAAAGATGAGTAATTACACATTTGAATTCAAATCAAATTTTGAATTCAAATGGATACTAACTCATCCCTTATCCACTAAAGATATGAGGCGTGGCTTAAATTGTGCATGGAGTGATTTCATGAGAAACATTTTTCTCATGTAATAAATGGGGCGTTAAAAAAGGGATAAGGCGCAAAGATTGATTGCCCATTCAAATTCAAACTTTATTTTGAATTTGAATGGCCAACCAATCATCCTTAACCATTCAAATAGCACATTAAAGTGGGGCGTGGAAGGGCTTGGCGTGAGAAAAATTCATGAGAAGTTCCTTCTCATGAATTCAAATGGGTGCAATGGAAGTGAGGTGGCGTATGGAGATTGGATCAAGGTGGTTTCAATATTTAAACCAACCTAATTGAACCAAATAAGTTAAGTCCAATTAGACTAATTTAAATCCAACTTAATTAGGCTTAATTAGGCTCAATAAAATCTTAATCAAATTAGGAATTGACTAAGCCAAACCTTGATCAAATCAGGGACCAAACCATCTCGACGATTAGGTCAACTCTTAACCTAATCGGGTCAAACCCAACTGAATCCAATTCAATTGGACTTGATCCAAAAATAATTATTCAATCAAATTGAGTTAATTAGCAATCAAATTACTAATAAAACCTCTCATAAATACTTTGTGCAAATCTGATGGGCAATCGGGCATCAGAATTCATCGATATGTAACCCTGATCGAAAAGTTCCAACTAGTGGGACTCTTGACCCCGGTACCCATAATGTGTGGAACTCGTGATCAGAGAATCCTGATTCTCGATCACTGAGTCCCAAACATGTACGATTCTACACCAGCCATCAGATCAGATAGGAACCTCTAATGTGTGTGACCCCGTAGGTTCGAACCTAAGTCGGTAGCACAGGAACCAATTCCTGTACTAATCGAAGTGACCATCTAGTAATGGTACCCGACATCCAGATAGGTCGAAGAGTTGCAATCGTAACACTCAGAACCTACATAAATATGGTTACTGTATAATTCATCCTTTTGACCCCTGTGTTTAGGACGACTCAGGGTTAAACTATCAACCCTGATCAGATCATCCGAATCGTGCTCAACTCAAATAGTCCTATGACTCCTTACAAGGACTACCCTGGCCAAGGTTTTACTAAATTGAAACATGACTGTACACAGCTCCTAAACTGAAGTGGTCAATCCCATCTTGACACACGCACTGACAAGTCAAGTACTTGACTACACCCAGCAGCCTTCGTCACTGAATTAAAAATTCAGATAGTCCAGTGCCTAAGTGCAGTGAGTTACTTGCAAGTCACCGTGGCGGTCTCAGGTCGGAGGGATATTTATACCCATATTCTATCGGAGCAAATCTTGACAGCAGAAATAGCTCCAGAGTTGGTCACGTTCAGTGCAAATGTACCCTTACATCTCACCTGTATGCCATACCAGTGTCTCCACACTCATTGATTAAGAGGACAACCAACCTATATGGCACACAATGACCTATGCTTGATAAACGTTGTCATCCTTGGTAACAACGTATCATTTGATCGCGAACAGATTTAAGGACTAAACGTCAAATCCTCCTTTGTCGAGTCTAAATAGTCCTAAGGACTTCACCACAACATAGGAGTTCATTAGAAGATGAAATATTTTGTGATGAAAAATGCCAAAATAATTTTTATTAATTCATAATTCATGTACATATACAAAAATGAACACAACCATCAACAGGCTGACGATTGGCTTTGGGACACTATTCTCAATAATCTCCCACTTGTCCTAAAGCCAATCGGTATAGTATCTAATACCCATCTTCGACTTGTAGTCGTCGAACTCCTTCACCGCAATGGCTTTAGTGAATGGGTCGGCCAGGTTCTCCTTTCCGTCGATCTTTTGAAGATCGATGTCACCTCGCTCCATAATTTCTTAGACGAGATGGTAGCGACACAGAATATGCTTCATCCGCTGGTGTGCCTTGGGTTCCTTCGTCTGAGCAATGGCTCCAGAGCTGTCACAGTAGAGCAGAACTAGACCAACAAGGGAGGGTGCTACTCTGAGCTTGGTGATGAATTTCCTCAGCCACACCACTTTTTTGACAGCATCTGATGCAGCGACATACTCCGCCTCGCAAATTGAATCAGCCACTGTGTGCTGCTTGGAACTTTTCCAGCAGATAGCCCCACCATTAAGGGTAAAAATAAATCCCGACACACTTTTGCTGTCATCGTGATCAGACTGAAAACTAGAGTCTGTAAACCCTATAAGTCTCAAGTTCGATTCACCATAAATAAGCCACTGGTCCTTAGTATTGCTTAAATACTTCAGGATGGTTTTAACAACCTTCCAGTGATTCTCCCCTGGATCAGATTGGTATCTACTCACTATCCCTAGTGAGTATGCCACATCTGGTCGTGTACATGTCATGGCGTACATGACAGATCCCACTGCTGAAGTATATGAAATCCTATCCATACACTCTCTCTCTTGAGGTGTTGTCGGACAATCTCTCTTCGAGAGAAAAATTACATGGCCTATCGGAAGATAGCCTTTCTTGAAATTCTCCATGCTGAACCTCTTCAGCATAGTATCAATGTACGTGGACTGAGATAAACCAAGCAACCTTTTAGATCTATCCCTATAGATCCTCATCCCTAGGATGTAGAAAGCTTCTCCCATATCCTTCATGGAGAACTATGACGACAGCCAAATTTTTATTCCCTGTAATGCAGGGACATCATTCTCGATTAAGAGAATGTCATCCACATACAATACAAGAAATACTACTACTGGATCATTAGCCCACTTATAAATACATGGCTCTTCTCCATTCTTAACGAAGCCATATGTCTTGATCGCCTTATCAAAACGTATGTTCCAACTCCGTGATGCCTGCTTAAGTCCATAAATGGATCTCTGTAGCCTGCACATCTTAGACTCATCTGTGGATGTGAATCCTTCAGGTTGTATCATATACACCTCTTCATCCAGTTCTCCGTTTACGAAAGCTGTCTTCACATCCATCTGTGAGATTTTATAGTCCAGATGGGCAGCTATCGCAAGCATAATCCGAATGGATTTGAGCATTGCCACAGGAGAAAATATCTCGTCATAGTCTATACCATAACATTGACGATATCCCTTGGCAACCAGACAGGCTTTATAGGTTTCCACCTTTCCGTCTGCGCCCCTCTTCCTCTTGAAGACCCACTTACACCCTATGGTTTTACTCCTTCGGGTGGGTCAACCAATGTCCACACATCGTTGACCTTCATGGACTCCATTTCGGATTTCATGGCTTCTAGCCATTTCTCAGAGTAGGATCTCTGTATTGCATCCATGTAGGTGATCGAATCCTCATCGTTTTCATCAAGTTCGATAAGATCATCGTCTCGGACGAAGAAACCATAGTATCTATCCAGTTGACGTGGTACTCTATCAGACCCCTTAAGGGTGCATAATCAATGGGCTCCGGATCTGATCTAATCAAATCCGATTCAGGTTCAGTAATATGTGTCGGTTTTTCCACCTGTCGAACTTTGTCAAGTTCGACCTTAGAGGCAACAGTTTTTTCACTAAGGAACTCCTTTTCTAAAAAAAATTGCCTTAAGGCTGACAAACACCTTTTGCTCATCAGCAAGGTAGAAAGAATACCCTTTGGTCTCTTTTGGGTACCCAATAAAATTACACTTGTCAGACCTAGGTCCAAGCTTGTCTGTAATTAAACGTTTAACATAAGCCGGACACCCCCAAACCCTAAGATGCGAGAGTACTGGCTTACGTCCTATCCATATCTCATATGGCATTTTGGCTACAGACTTACTCGGAACTCTATTTAGAAGGTAACAAGCCGATTCGAGCGCATATCTCCAGAGGGAGATCGGCAGACTAGCAAACCCCATCATGGATCGAACCATGTCTAACAGGGTCCGATTCCTCCTTTCAGACACACCATTATGCTGAGGTGTTCCAGGAGGTGTCCACTGAGAGAGAATCCCATTCTCCCCAAGATATGTCAGAAACTCATTGGAAAGGTATTCACCTCCTCGATCAGATCGAAGAGTTTTAATACACTTTTCAGTTTATTTTTCTACCTCATTTCGGAATAGTTTGAACATTTCAAACGACTCCGATTTATGCTTCATTAAATAGACATACCCATACCTCGATAGGTCGTCTGTGAAGGTTATGAAGTAGAAATATCCACCTCTTGCACTTGAGCTCATGGGTCCACATACATCAGAATGTACCAGACCCAAAAGTTCACTGGCTCGCTCACCTTTTCCAGTAAAAGGTGATTTGGTCATTTTACTAAGAAGACAGGACTCACAGATTGGAAGTGATTCACAATCACCTACTTCAAAATTCCTTCTTGAGCCAATCTGTTTATCCTGTTCTTATTGATATGACCTAGCCTACAGTGCCAAAGATAGACTTCTGACACATTATCTATTCTAGGGCATTTACCGGAGGTTTGAACCACATTAACAGGTTGTGATAGAAAGTAAATTCCATTATTAAGTTGTCCAACAAACATTGTAAACTATTCAAAATGATATTGCAAATATTTTTTTTTATTAAAAATTGATAACCGTTCATGGCCAAAAGGCCTACAGAAATAATATGTAATAAAAAGCTTGGACAATAGTGACATTCACTCAGAATTATGTTTCAAGAATTGATTACAAGGTTCATGATTCCTAATGCTAGAACTGAAACTTTGCTTCCATCTCCAACGTTCAGGAATCTCTCACCTTCATCAAATCTCCTACTGACCTGCAGACCCTGCATCGAATTGCAAATATGATAAGGGCTTCCGGTATCCAGTACCCAGGCGTAGTATCACAAATAGAAAAGTTACAAGGTGTTATCATATAAATATCTTGCTTCTTTTTCGGCCTGTTCAGGTCCAGGGAGGCAATGTATAGAGGACAGTTCCTCTTCCAGTACCCCTGCTTCTTGCAAAAGAAGCACTCCGCCTAGCTCTGGTCGGGCTTGCGCTTCTTGGTCTGACCCTGTGCAGATGTCCCAGCATGCAGCTGCACCTTCTTATTTTTCTTCTTCTTGTTCTTCTTCTTCCCTTTCTTAAAGGATCGACGACCAGAAGAAGACCCTCCCACAACATTCACCGACTCCTTACGGAGCTGGCGATCCTTCTCAAAGTTCTGCAGCAACCCGAACAAGCCGTGGTAGTTCACTGCAAGCTTTATCATCCAAAAATGAGTAAGGAAAGGGAGGAAAGACTTGGGCAATGAATTAAGGATCGCATCCTTACCGAGCTGCTTGTGCAGGGGCAAGCCCAGTTTACTTAAGCGCTCAATCATTTCGATCATGTACAGTACATGATCAGTGACTGAGGCTCCATCCCTCATCCGAGCATTGAAAATGGCACAATTAGTTTTGTGCCTTTCAACATCGTCAGGCATGCCAAAGGAGTCATTCAACATTTGAAGCATCTCCTGTGGCTGGGCGTTCTCGAACCTGCGGCTGAACTCATCATTCATTGCCGCCAGCATAATGCACCGAATGATGGTGCGATCGTTGAGCCACTTCTGATAAGTATCTCGGACCGTCCCTCTAACGTTTGGGACTGACTCCTCAGGTGTCGGATCCGTTACTACATAAAGGATCCGCTCATGCTCAAAGATAATTTTTAATTTTCGATACCAGCTATCAAAATTAGGTCCCATGAGCTTGTCATTATCTAATAATGATCGAGTGATAGGGTAGTGGCCATAGCTACATAAAAAAAAACCAGACCTCTATTAGTACATAAATTATAAATACTAAAGACTTAGACTTTAGTCTAAAGTTTCTCCCAGTATTTTTACGAACTGGTAGCCTCAACCTCCAATTCGAGGAATTACTTTAATTCCTTAGTGGGTACTAAAATCCACATAGACTACACACGAGCCCAACTTTGGTTGGTCAACCCATGTTCATCTATGGGTAGGTTCATAACCAGTTGTTTCTCTAAATAACTTCTAGTAATTGATTTTGCCCCAGAACCTAATCAGTAGGCTTTGGCCTCCACTGAAAAGATCTGGTTAGGTCCAACCATTAACATGATTTGATTTGGTGAATCGGACCAATAAATGATCAGGCCCGACTTTGGCCGGCCAACCTGACCACCATCAGAAAGACTCAAACCAAATTATCATATTATGAATGATAATTCCATTAGTCAATAAGCACCAGGCCTTTGGGCCTCCAATGATTATTAAACTAATGGACTCATTATCACTCACTTAATGGGAGGCTATGACTTAGTTATCAATATAACTTAATCATTTTTAGGGACCTAATAATTTTTTTAAGAATTTATTAAAGAATAGATGAGAAAAAAATATCCAGCCAATTTTAATCCTCCCACTGACTTCACCAAGTCAAATTAAAAAGGATTTACTTAAAGCTGGCATTAGGAGCACCTAAATCAGTCAAACTGATTTACCTAATGATATGGATGAGCCCTAATCACCAAGTGATCTAATCAAAATCTAATTCACCAGGTTGGCCAGATAGTGAGATCAGTGGTGGGGATAAGTCATTAACTCATCAGAGATCGAATCACTGCGAGTAGCTCCCGCTTAAAAACCACTGGTCAAACTGCCAAACTTACTTTAGACACCAACCGATTCATTAGTTTTAATTTGATCAACTTAATAAATAGGATTCCACCGCATAGCTATGAATTAAGTCCATCTTGGTCTAGTTAAAGACATGGACCCATTCAACTACAACTATTGGAGTTGAGTCTAGAGTATCCTTGACCTAATCTAATTCAACTTTTGATTAGATTTGATCAATTACTCTAATTTAGTCCATTTCTTTAAGCTAACCTTAGGTCTAACCCAATTATGGACCTAATCCATCTAACCCATTGACCCACAAATTTATGCAATTATCTTAGGTCTTAATTCACAATTCTAGACCTACTAGACAACACTTAATTCTTTAAATTAAGTATTTGGGCTGATGGGTCAGGGTTTAGCATTTCGAAAATAATTTTTAAATTTGAAAGGTTTTATTTTCTGTTCACCAAATATGTTGACTCATTTCACAAATAGATCAGCATATTTCATAAATAGCAATCCTATTGCTAATTACATAACAGAAAATAACTCAATCAAAATAAATTATGAATATTCCTTTAGATCTAATCTAACACATTCATGATAAATTTCATAATTATACCTTTATAATTAAATCCTTTCCCTGCTTCATCTGTATGGGATATAATTGCAGCGGCACCCCTACCGCCATAGGAGACCCCATCGAATGGAAGGAGACGGTCTTAAACCCTACTTTTCTCCTATGATCGGACGGCTATGGCAACCAACCCAATTCGATTACTTGCCACTTGGATCAAGTATATCTAAATATACCAATTTCAAATTTTAAATTTTAAATTTTAAATTTCAAATTTTAAATTTTAATTTTAAATTTCAAATAAATTTTAAATTTTAAATTTCAAATTTTTGAATTTCAAATTTTGAATTTTAAATTTTGAATTTCAAATTTGAAATTTCACCCAAATTTTAAATTTTAAATTTTTGAATTTTGAATTTTGAATTACAAATTTCAAAATTCAAATTTTAAATTTTAAATTTTAAATTTAAACTTTTAGATTACAACTTAATCTATGCATGCAAATATATATATCATATCTAAGAATCCACTCTGATACCATTTATAGAGAAAATTAGTGCAGGGGTAAAATGGTAATTTTAAAACTTTTTCAAAATTATGATTTTATAGTGAAAAAATATTAATTAGTCTAATTAATTAATATAAATTTATCCTATACTAGGATCTAAATATGATATATAGCATGCATTCATTTAAATTTGAATTTCAAATTCGAACAGTAAATACTTTACTGTAATGTGTTCGAAACACAATACCTTTGTGCGGGTTGTAGATCACCATAATCTGATCGTCGTTGAAATAATCTGATCATCACGATGCAGCCACACAGTATGTCTGATCTCTATGGATCATCCACATGAAGCTTTCGGTCTGATCGACTCCTCACGAGTGCTAGCTCGTTGTAGAGCCCTTTTGATGGCCGATGCTGATCGAACTCCTTCGATCGATGTCTGTCGATTCTTTGGATGCTCTGGATCATCAACAGACATGCTTGAGAGGATGTTGAAGATCTTCTTAAAATTTTGTGAGCTCACGACACTCGTAGCTCACTTTCTCACTTCCCGAACCCCAGGCTAAAACTCTAGGGAACTCACTGGAAACCTTGCACCCACTTTTCTTTCTTTTCTTTCTTTTTCTCTTGGAAGGATATGGACTTCCTTCTCACGCACAAGACTTCCTCATGCCCCAAAATTTTTCTCCAAAAATATTCTTCTTACACCACGCCCCACTCATCTCCTCCTTTTATAACAACCTCAAACGTCTTATCCAAAAGAAAGGATAAAGATGAGTAATTACATATTTGAATTCATATCAAATTTTGAATTCAAATGGATACCAACTCATCTCTTATCCACTAAAGACATGAGGCGTGGCTTAAATTGTGCATGGAGTGATTTCATGAGAAAATTTTTCTCATGTAATAAATGGGGCGTTAAAAAAGGGATAAGGCGCAAAGATTGATTGCCCATTCAAATTCAAACTTTATTTTGAATTTGAATGGCCAACCAATCATCCTTAACCATTCAAATAGCACATTAAAGTGGGGCATGGAGAGGGCTTGGCGTGAGGAAAAATTCATGAGAAGTTCCTTCTCATGAATTCAAATGGGTGCAATGGAAGTGAGGTGGCGCATGGAAATTGGGTCAAGGTGGTTTCAATATTTAAACCAACCTAATTGAACCAAATAAGTTAAGTCCAATTAGACTAATTTAAACTTAAATTAATTAGGCTTAATTAGGCTCAATAAAATCCTAATCAAATCAAGAATTGACTAAGCCCAACCCTTGATCAAATCAGGGACCAAACCATCTCGACGATTAGGTCAACTCTTAACCTAATCGGGTCAAACCCAACTGAATCCAATTCAATTGGACTTGATCCAAAAATAATTACTCAATCAAATTGAGTTAATTAATGATCAAATCACTAATAAAATATCTCATAAATATTTTGTGCAAATTCGATGGGCAATCGGGCATCAGAATTCATCGATATGTAATCTTGATCGAAAAGTCCCAACCAGTGGGACTATTGACCCCGGTACCCATAATGTGTGGAACTCATGATCAAAAATCTTGATTCTCGATCATGAGTTCAAACATGTAGGATTCTACACCAGCCATCAGATCAGATAGGAACCTCTAATGTGTGTGACCCCGCAGGTTCGAATCTAAGCTGGTAGCACAGGAACCAATTCCTGTACTAATCGAAGTGACCATCTAGCAATGGTACCCGATGTCCAGATAGATCGAAGAGTCGCAATCGCAACACTCAAAATCTACATGAATATGGTTACTGTATAATTTATCCTTTTGACCCCTGTGTTTAGGATGACTCAGGGTTAAACTGTCAACCCTGGTCAGATCATCCGAATCGTGCTCAACTCAAACAGTCCTGTGACTCCTCACAAGGACTACCCTGGCCAAGGTTTTGCTAAGTTGAAACATGACTGTACATAGCTTCTAAACTGGAGTGGTCAATCCCATCTTGACACACGCACCGACAAGTCAAGTACTTGACTACACCCAGCAGCCTTCGTCACTGAATTAAAAATTCAAGTAGTCCAGTGCCTAAGTGCAGTGAGTTGCTTGTAAGTCACCGTGGCGGTCTCAGGTCGGAGGGATATTTATACCCATATTCCATCGGAGTAAATCTTGACAGCAGAAATAGCTCCAGAGTTGGTCAAGTTCTGTGCAGATGTACCCTTATATCTCACCTGTATGCCATACCAGTGTCTCCACACTCATTGATTAAGAAGACAACCAACCTATATGGCACACAATGACCTATGCTTGATAAACGTTGTCGTCCTTGGTAACAACGTATCATTTGGTTGTGAACAGATTTAAGGACTAAACGTCAAATCCTCCTTTGTCGAGTCTAAATAGTCCTAAGGACTTCACCACAACATAGGAGTTCATTAGAAGATGAAATATTTTGTGATGAAAAATGCCAAAATAATTTTTATTAATTCATAATTCATGTACATATACAAAAATGAGCACAACCATCAACAGGCTGACGATTGGCTTTGGGATACTATTCCTAATAATTCCCCCTCCCCTCTCTCCTCTCTCCTCTCTTCTTTCCCTCTCCCCTCTCCTCTCTGTGCTCTCCCTCAACTCTCCCATCTCCCCTTTCCTCTCTCCCCTCTCTCTCCCCATGCTCTCCCCCCCTCTCTCTATGCTCTCCCCCCTCTCTTACCGTCGGTGAGCCCGTCGCCGCCGCCATCCATCGTCCGCACCACTATTGCCGTTGCCGTCGCCGTCTGTCGGAGGTAAGGTTCTTCGAACCCCTTTTTTTGTGTTGATCGGACCATCGGGGGCGGAGGGGGTTGCAGGGGTTGGAGCGGGGCCGGCAGCACCACGAGGTCAGGGAGGAGGTCGGCTGGTGGGAGGTGGTCGAGGGCGAGACGGGGGTGGGAGTGGAGGGGAGCGGCCGGTGGTGCCATGGGACCAGGGAGGGGGTTGGGGGCGGAGACCCGACCGGCGGCACCATGGGCTGGGGAGGGGGCGACCAGCGTCGGGGGCGAAACGGGGCAGGATGGGGTCCATGGGCGGTTGGGGCGAGACAGGGCGGGGAGGGGCTGTCGGTGGCCGTCGGTGCACCGAGCCAGGGGAGATGGTGCCGGGGAGGGGGCGGCCGGCAGTCGACGATGAAATAGGGAGGGGTCGGTCGGGAGGGGTGGGTGAAGGCGGGGAGGAAGGAAGGAAAGAGAAGAGGATGGGGAAAAAGAAAGAAAAGAAAGAAAATGAAAAAATGAAAGAAAAATGAAAAATAAAAAAATGAAAAATGAAAAAGTAAAAAATAAAATAAAAATAAATATTAATCAAATATTTTATTATTTGATTAATAAAAATAAAATTTGAATCATGATCTGAATTGGATCGAGGTCGGGATCCGGGTCGAGATCTTGATTCAGATTGGGATCCAAATCGGGATCTGATCCGGACGGCATAGGGTCTATGACAGTGCCGGCACCGTAGGAGTGGGGGTCGTGGAGGCCGAGTCAGAGCGCATGGGTGTGTGACGGTATCAATGTCAGTGCTATGGGAGAGGGGTCGCAAGGGCCGAGTCTGGGCGGCACGGGGTGTGTGACGATGCCAGCATCATGGGAGTAGGGGCCATGGGAGGCCGAGTCTGAAGCTTGTTTAGAAAAAAATTATTTAAAAAATTATTTTAGGTAAAAAATATTTTAAAAAATAAAAATTATAAAATAAATTTAGGTAAAAAATATTATAGAAAAAATAAAAAATGATCGAGTCCTCGGGATTAGGTTTCGTGTTATTATTTTGCGTTAATATTATTTTCATGCTTAACTGCTTATAGTATATTTTATATTTTGTTGCATAAATTTATTTTATATTTATTACATGCTCAACTACTTATAGTTTTCGTTATTATTATTTAATATTATATTTATTTATATGTCAAAATTGTAGGTATGGCACCAGGAGACAGACGACAACGACGTTGGCATTCGCTGTCTATCTCGGAGGCGAGGTGCCTTCACCGATTTCTACTGCCGCACCAATGCCGTCATCAGAGGTCCTGCACTGGCAGGTCCCAGTGAGATGGTTCAAGTGAGGGGTCCGAGTGGTATTATTATTTTTTATATAATAAAATTGATTTTTTATTTGGATAGCTATCATATTAATGATTTATTTATTATTATTCATATCAGTCTCCATCTGTAGTGAAGTGAGGTGAGGTCCATCGAAAAACCTCGCTCTAAAACGTTGGAGATGCGAGCATCCAGAACAGCATCTCCGTATCAAGATACCACCCGACTATATCAGGCCCATTAGGAGATGGTGCGAGCCGTGACAGATCGAGCTGGACATCATATGCTGCAGCTATGCCCCGTAATACTTTTCGATTGACGTCACGTTGTACCGGCTCAAAGAGAGATTTCTACATCTATGTATAGATAAAATAAATTATTATGTGAATATTTAATTATATGGTATTCTTCTTATATTTATTATTGGGAAGGTATTTTGATATATTGATTTTGAGGAGATCGTGTGCAGCGAGCCGTGGATGCTCATTTATCTTTGTGTTTCAAAGATTATCGCACCACATCCATCGGCATTGGATCATATGATGTAGGATCATGGGAAGGAGGCAGCATGGCAGCGGCCCTATGACAGCATCACTATAGATAATTGGACTGTCATATGCCGGCATTACGAGGATCCGACATATCAAATTATACATCCAAACTTTTTTTTTAGAGTTTAATGATTGAATCATTTATTCTTCAATTAAATTTATTACTACTAATTTGACTGGTAACTATACAAAAAGATGTATCCAGAATGCGTGAATCGAGTGAGACAGATCGTACTATATTATGGGGGTTCGAGATCGTTCACTAATATTTAAAAAAATAATAATTTAAATAATTTAAAAATTATAGATTATTTGTGATAAAAATAATTACATATTTACGATGAAAATTCATTTCCATTGCAAATACTCAATTATTATATCGCTAATATTTGAAAAAAATGAAAATTTTAAAAAATTTAAAATTACAGATTATTTGTGATAAAAATTTACATCAAAAATAATTAAATATTTATGATAAAAATTCTTTCCTGTCATAAATACTCAATTATTTATGATGAAAAGTTATCGTCGCTAATATCTAAATAAATAAAAAAAAATTAAAATTCAAAAATTATAGATTATTTATGATAAAAAATTATTTTTTTATCATAAATATTTAATTATTTATGATAAAAATATTTTCACCATCAATATTTTTAAAAAAAATAAAAAATATAAAAATTACAGAGTATTTGTGATGAAAATATTCATCATAAATGTTGGGTATAAAATAGCCCCCCACCGAAGTTGTGTCAGGAGTGCCCTCCAGGGATTCTACCGACGCCCAACCTTCGGCCACATCTTTCCAACCTCTCCGACGGTCGAGCCTCCGCAATGTTCCCGAGTTCTGCCGACGGATAAACCCCACCCGTATCGACGAATTCTCCGTGATGGACGGACTCCATCCAAGTGTCTACGTGTCGACCACTTCTAGCCTTCATCCGGGCTCCTACGGGAGCCGAACTTCTTCTCCGAACTCCGACTGAAGGTAGACTTCGTCCGAGCTCCCACGAGAGCCGGACTTCCACCCTGAACTCCTGATTGCAGGTAGACCTCACCCGAACTCTTACAAGGGCGGGACTCCGAGCTTCTACTGCAAGCGATCTACTCCGAGCTTCTACTACAAGCGGTCTACTTCAAATTTCTACTACGAGCGGTTCGTGCCAGATTTCACTGTAAGCCTTCACCGAGCTTCCATTGTGGATGAATTCCTTCCGGATTTCTATTGCAGGTAGGCTTCGACCGAGATTCCTCAACAAATGATCCTCATCCGAGCTTCTACGGAGATCGAACTCCGACCGAACTCCTATAGCGGATAGATTCCGGACGAACTCCTACGGCACACGGACTCCAGCAGCTGGACCCCTCCAGCGGATGAACCTCTCCAGCACCATCCGACATCCGCGTCGGTCGATCCTTTGCCGAATTCTGCGTGAAACGAACTTCGTCTACGGAAAGCCTTTGGCCGAGCTCCTACAGTGAATGGCCCTCGCCTGCAGTATTAATGCCCAAGGCACCCAACGGTAGAAGGCTCGCCAGCAACATCCGAGCTCCTCTCAGATGGATAGCGGCCTCTCCCCGCCAGACACCTAAACCGAGCTTCGGCCGATAGGCCTGGACTCCCTGGCAGGCCACAGTAATGGCCACGACTCTGCTCCACTTCCTATGATGGATTTTGCGTTGCTCCACCACTCCCTGCAGGCCACAGTAACGGCCACAACTCTGCTCCACTTCCTGCGACGGATTTCGTACAGCTCCATCGCTCCCTAGCAGGCCACAGTAATGGCCACAACTCTGCTCCACTCCCCACAACAGGCTCCACGTGGCAGGCCACGGTGATGGCCACGATTCCACTCCATTACTCTTCCGAACAAACTCCTCCTGGCCCGAGCGGCCACTACCAGCGGTTACAAACGTCGCTATCAGTCTGTTGCACCCTCCGCCTATAAAAGGGGGACCCCAGATACGTTATTCTCTAAGCTCTAATTTTCATCTCAAAACTCTGCTAAATTTTCGTTCGAGCACTCCATTCTTGTTGAGGCAGAGAACTAATTTGAGCATCGGAGGGTCTTGCCGGAGCACCCCAACTCTGGTTAGACTTTCTTTGCAGGTCCCGGCGGCGACCGCGACTCCCTCGACTCCAGCTTCTCCGACACCGGTGGATTTTTGCACCACAATTTTCGATACTAAAAAGAATCATTCTCTCAGTATCCAAATTTTGTTGGATGATGCAATAAATTTTTCACCTACAATCGAATCAACCGTCTTTAAGATTTAAGAGCAAACTGCCTCAGAAAATTAAACACAAAAAATTTAATTCAAAAAAATATAACTTCCAACTATATAAAGAATAAAATTGTATAACTGTTTGATAGACTAAATTATATTATTTACTTCTAAGCCATCCCAAAAAAGTTTGGTCAATAATCCCTTATGACAACAAAATCCTATAACATCTTTAAGAGAAAATATAACTTCTTGGATGTTGTCCTTAACCTGCGGTAGATATGCACCACAGCAGTTCGATCCCTGAATCATCAATTGATATCGATCCTCCATCAAAAGATCAGACTCTATATAGAAACTAAAGCCAACAATCACCTAAAGATCCTCTTTACATCGAATCTCAAGGTCTTAGCTGCTCGCTAATTAAATTTGAGTTTAGGTGTCCATTCAAATCTTTCGATCAACTCATGGTAGTGTTGCCATCAAAAAATAAAACTAATTAGTAAATTTTTTAATTATATATTATTTGATTGGAGAGAATATCAGAGAACTTGCTTTATTTTTATGATCAGGAGAATGAAATTGATCCATATCATTGTTGTCTCATATTCATCTCATTTTTCTGCACGATCTACAATCTTCATAAATCCTGATTGGCATGAACATATCCTAAGACTGCTAAAATTTGTAAATATACCTGAGAAGGTACTTTTAGTGAAAAAAAATTTTTGCAAATTATTGCGATGAATTTAAATTTACATTGCTAATAAGATTATTAATGATGAATCTTCATCGCCAATAATTTTTTTGATAATTTTTTTTAAGAGAGAAAATTATTTTAGTGGGAAACTTTTTTTGAATTATTAGCAATAAAATAAAATTTTTATTGCTAATAAACTTATTAACAACGAAATACTTTTCATCGTCAATAATTTTTTAATTTTTATTTTGGGTATTTTTTGGTGAGAATATTGACGATAAATATAATTTTTTTGTTGCTAATAAAGTTAGTAATGACAAAATTCTATCGCTAATAATTTTAGAGAAAAATTTTTAATGAAGATTTATTTTTGATGGAATTATTAGCGATGAAAATCATATTTCGTCACAATAATTTTTTTTGGAGGAAAATTTTTTTGTGAAATTTTTTGGCAGGAATTATTGGCGATGAAAAAAATTTTCATCGCTAATAATTGTATTAGCGACGAAATTTTCGTCACTAATAGTTCACATAACTCAACGTCACATCGTGCAACCCACTTCCCTCCCCTCTCCCCTCTCTCCTCTCTTCTTTCCCTCTCCCCTTCCCTCTCTGTGCTCCCTGAACTCTCCCATCTCCCCTCTCCTCTCCCCTTTCCTTTCCA